>NW_022631021.1:5717756-5854821 GCF_010015895.1 Lontra canadensis | reverse complement strand
AAAAAAAAAAAGAAAAAGAAAAAAGAAATAAAAAAAGAAAACCAATAATGAAAAAATATAAAAAGGAAAAAATACATATATATATTAGATGAACTAGTTAAAAAACGTTAAAAAAGAAAAGGGTAAAAGTTAAAAAAATTTAGCAGAAGAAGAGAAAAAAAATTGAAAAAGAAAAAAAAAATTAAATTAACTGCAAGGCTAAAGAATCATGGGGAGAAAGCCATGAGTTCCGTGCTTTGCTTTCTCCTCCTCTGGAATTCCGCTGCTCTCCTTGGTGTTGAAACTGCACTCCTTGGTAGGTGAACTTGGTCCTGGCTGGGTTTCTTGTTGATCTTCTGGGGGAGGGGCCTGTTGTAGTGATTCTCAAGTGTCTTTGCCCCAGGCGGAGTTGCACCGCCCTTACCAGGGTCCGGGCTGAGTAATCCGCTCGGGTTTGCTTTCGGGAGCTTTTGTTCCCTGAGCGCTTTCCGTAGAGTCTGGAGGATGGGAACGAAGATGGCGGCCGCCCAGTCTCTGGCCGGGAGGAGCCGAGAGTCCGGGGCCCCACTCCTCAGTGTGCCCTCAGAGAACAGCGCCCAATTGCTCCCGTCACCCTGGCCTCCGGCCGCGCTCCAAGCTGACCGAGCCTGAGACCTGTTCAAGGTAAACCCGAGTTTAGAGCTCACTCCTCGGCTCTGTCTCTGTAGCCGGCTTCCCGGTTCTAATACCTGTAAGCTCTGCGACACTCAGACACCCCCGATCCTTCTGTGACCCTGCGGGACCTGAGGCCACGCTGACCCCGAGTGCACTTTACCCCAGTTAAGCCTCTGGAGCGATGTCCCTCAGCGGAACAGACTTTTAAAAGTCCCGATTTTGTGCTCCGTTGCTCCGCCGCTTGCCGGGAGCCGGCCCCTCCCCCCACGGTCTATCTCCCCGTCGCTTTGGATTCACTTCTCCGCCAGTCCTACCTTTCAGAAAGTGGTTGATTTTCTGTTTCTAGAATTGCTGTTCTTCTTCTCTTCGATCTCCCGTTGGATTTGTAGGTGTTTGCAATCGTTAGATAAGCTATCTAGCTGATCTCCTGCTACCTGAAGTAGTCTCAGCCTGCTACTTCTCCGCCATCTTGACTCCTCCCCCCATGTATAGACCTCTTAATTTGATATAATGCCCTTCTTCATCCTATGTCATAGTCTTTGTTTTAAAATTGAGTTTGGGCACCTGAATTGCTCATTTGTTAAGCATCTGCCTTTGGCTCAGGTCATGATCCCAGGGTCTTGGGATCGAGCCCTGCATTGGGCTCCCTGCTCAGCAGGAAGCCTGCTTCTCTCTCTCCCACCCCCCCCACCCCCGCTTGTGTTCCCTCTCTCACTGTGTCTCTCTCTGTCAAATAATAAAGTCTTTAAAAAAATAAAATTAAGTTTGTCTGGTATAAGTATGACTCCTCTGGCTTTCTTTTGACCTCCATTAGCATGATAGATGATTCTCTCTCACTACACTTTCAGTCTGCAGATGTCTTTAGGTCTAAAATGAGCCTCTTGTAGGCAGCATATAGATCATATAGATGGATCTTATTTTTTGTATCCGTTCAGACACCCTGTGTCTTTTGATTGGAGCATTTTACATTCAGAATGATTACTGAAAGATACAAATTTAGTGTCATAGTGTTGCCTATATAAGTTGGTGTTTCTGGTGATGTTCTCTAGTCCTTTCTACTCTTTGTTGCTTTTGGTCTTTTTTTCTCCATTCAAAGGGTCCCCCTGAAAATTTCTTGCAGGCCTGGTTTAGTGGTCTTGAACTTTAGTGTTTATTCGGGAAACTCTTTCTTTCTCACATCTATTCTGAATATTGGCCTTGCTGCATATTTTTGCTATTCAGCATGTTGAATATTTCCTGCCACTTTCTTCTGGCCTGCTAAGTTTATGTGGACAGATCTGCTGCAACCTAATCCATCTTCCCTGTAGGTTAAGGACCCTTTTTCTCTTGCTGCTTTCAGGAGTCTTTCCTTGTCTGTATATTTTGTGAATTTGACTATGATATTCTGTGGCGATGGTCAGCTTTTGTTGAACTTTAATAGGAGTTTTCTGTGTTTTTTGGATTTGTTGTCTGTGTCCCTCCTCAGATTAGGGAAGTTTTCAGCTATAATTTACTCAAATAAACCTTCTGCCCCCCTTTCTCTCTCTTCATCTTCTGGGACGCTTATGATATGAATGTTAGTCCATTTTAATAAGTCACTGAGTTCCCTAATTCTGTCTTCCTGATCCATTACCTTTGTTTTCCTCTTCTTTTTAGCTTTGTTATTTTCCATAATTTTACCTTTTTAATTTTTTTTTTAAGACAGAGAGCATAGGTTGGGAGTGAGGGGGGAAGGGCAAGAGGGAAAGTGAAAGAAGCTTAAACAGGCTCCACATTGGGCTCCAATATGGGGTTTGATCTCACAACCCTGAGATCAGTGACCTTCCCCAAAATCAAGTTTGATACTTAACCAGCTAGCCACCTAGACACTCCCATATTTTTATCTTCTGTATCACTGATTTGTTCCTCTGCTTTGTCCATCCTCATTTTTATGGCATCCATTCAGGTTTGCATCTCCATTATAGCATTTTTAGTTTCGCTATGACTAGATTTTAGTTCTGCGTTAAGGGATTCTCTAGTGTCTTCTATGATTTTTTTCAAGTCCAGCTGTTGATTGTTGCTTTGAATTCTAGTTCACACGTCTTACTTACATCTGTAGTGATTGAGTCTCTGACTGTCATGTCTTCCTCTTATTTCTTTTGGGTTGAATTCCATCTTACCATTTTGGAGGGGAAAAAAGCAAAATAAAAATGTAAAATTTAAAATAACTTTTAAATAAAATACATAAAGGAAGCTAGATCCTAGATGTGTTTTTATCTGCCTTTTATGAGAAGCTTGATAGAGAAAAGGTAGAACGTAAAGGAAAAACATTTGAAATTAAAAAATATATAACATTTAAAAAGAAAAAATATTTTAAAAATTGCCTTTTCTGTATTCACAAAAAACAAAACAAAGAAAAAACCCAAAGGATACTAGATCCTGTTTCCCCTACAGCTGAAGCTTTGTAGCACTGGATGATCAGTAGACTTGGTGTGGGTGAGGAGTTTGTGCTGCTATTCTAGGGGAGGGTCCTGTTGCTCCAGTTCTTAGATGAAATTGCCTTCGTGGGGATGTGCCTGCAGAGCACAGTGGAGCTGGGCTTGGTAGAGTGGCCTTGTTTAGCTCACTGAGGTGAATCAGTGTGGTAGGCTTTGGGAGAAAATGCCTTCCCCGGGTTGTCTCCAGAGCAGGAAATGTATGCCACCCCTTTTCAGTACAATCACAGATGGGCAAACAATAACCCTTCCTATGTCCCTGGTTTTTGTCAGATCCTTGCCTTTATCCTGTCTGTGTCTGAGCTTTCTGCCTGTCCAGTGGCATAGGACTCTTGTTTTATGTCAGGTGCAGTTGAATTTCAAAACCCCATACTTCAAAGATCCCCGACTAAGGGGACCTTCATTTATCCTTTGGGATAGGATCTCCCTGCACCCTATCAGGTGCCGGCATATCCCAGAAGACAGTCATGCGACTGCGTCTTGGTTCAAAGTTTGTGGTAAATCACAACATACAGCTGGTGGCAGGGTTTGCTGCCCTCTGCAGGTGTCTTTGTTCCTATACTGGTGAGCGGGATAGATGATGATACCTGCAGGGTCCTTTGCCCCTGCAGAGGCCGGATCACCTCTGCCAAAGGAACTCCAAGTAGGGGAACCACTTCTACCTGTGTGATCCTGGGAATCCTCAGGCTACCTGCTGCTGGGGTCCCACCCTACCCTCCCACTGGAACACCACTCAGATCCCCTGGCGTGAACCTGACAATGTCGCAGACCTCTGAAACTTCAGACTCTGTGCTCTCCTGTTTATAGAAAACTGGCAGTATTGTAGCCCTCTCTGTTTTCCCTGTAAGTGGTTTTCAGGACTAGTTTTCTTTTGTAGTCCTTGTGCCTATTTTTACCTCTTTCTCCATCCCCCACCCCACCCTCTGCTTTCTCTCTCTCTCTTCTTTCTCTCTCTCTGCTCCCTCTGGACCAGGGCTCCTTCCTCTGGGGAGCACCAATAGCTCTTTTCTCTCACAAATCAACCCTCTACAGATCCTACCTTCCATGAGTCATTTTTCCAGTTTGTAGACATGCAGCTTTGTTCTCTAAGACTTCAGATCGATTTCTTGGTGTTCAGAATGATTTGATATTTATCTAGTTGTTTAAGAGAGGAGGCAAACTTAGGATCATCCTACTCTTCTGCTTTCTTACTTCTCCCCTCAGAATTTTTTCTTTATTTTTTTATTTTCTATAGTTTGGAAATTGTGTGGTAGGAGGAGGGTTTTTTTTGTTTGTTTGTTTTTTAGCAGGGTGTTTTTTATCCTGCTTCATGTTGTCTGACCTTCCTGGATTTGTGGTTTGGTATTCAATATTAATTTGGGTAGATTTTTAGTCATTATGGCTTCAAATATTTCTTCTGTTCCTTTTTCTTTCTTCCCCTTCTTGTACCCCCAAAACATGTATATTATATCTTTTATTTTTGTCCCATTTGGGTATTGTTTCTTTTTTCTTTTTCAGTCTATTTTTCTTTGTTTTTCCATTTTGGAAATTTCTATTGACACATTCTTAAGCTCAGAGAGTCTTTCCTCAGCCATTTCTAGTCTACTAATTAGTTCATCAGAAGCATTATTCATTTATATTACAGTGTTTTTGATCTATAGCATTGATTCTTGGAATTTCTACTTCTCTGCTTACATTATCCATCTGTTCTTGCATGTTGTCTACTTTTTCTTTTAAAGCCCATAGCGTATTAGTCATAGTTGTTTTAAATTCAGTCTAATAATTCCAACATCTCTGCTATATCTGAGTCTCATTCTGATGCTTGGTCTCTGTCTTTTCAAACTGTTCCTTTTTGTTTGCCTTTTAATTTTTTTTGTTGAAAGCTAAGTATGAGCATACAGGGTGAAAGGAACTCTGTTAAATAGGGCTTTAGTAATTTAGTGGTGAAGTATGCAAAGAAGAGAAGCAAGCATTCAGTAGTCCTGTGATTAGGTCTTTTCTTTTAGTGAGCTTGTTTCCCTAGGCAGTGAACTTCTCAAGTGCCTCAAATTTCTCAAGTGCCTCTTTTCCCCACCTTAGGGGGAACAGGGTGGCTGGAGGGGGGCTGAAATTGAGTATTTTTCTTCCCCCAGGTAAGCTAGGTACTGCTAAAACTCCAGTAGATTGGGCTCTCTTTTCCTCACCCCATGACAAAACCTAAAGGAGTTTTTCTCCAGTCTTCACTAAGAGAAGCTTGGTAATGCTTTTGAACATAAAACTCACAGAAATGGGAGGCCCCCATGTGACAGGATTCTGCACTTTTTGATGCTCAGGTTAAGAATCTTCTCAACACTGTCAGTTACATACAATTCAGGTTTCTACCCTGGTGCTGGGTTTTTGGTGTGGGTTTTTTTTTTTTTTTAAGATTTTATTTATTTGGCAGATCACAAGTAGGCAGAGCAGCAGGCAGAGAGAGAGTGGGGAAGCAGGGTCCCTACTGAGCAGAGAGCCCTATGCCAGGTTCCATCCCAGGTCCCTGAGATCATAACCTGAGCTGAGGCAGACACTTAACGAGGCTTCACCCACTGAGCCACGGTGCGCACCCGGTGCTGGGTTTTTGCTCCAGTAAATTGAAATTCTCTCTGTTCTCCTTCTTTTTCTCCAGTTTTAGGGGCTATTATTTGCCCTGCAACCTCACTTCTCTGTTGAATTTTTTTTAAGATTTTATTTATTTATTTGTCAGAGAGAGGAGTACACACAAGCAGGCAGAGTGGCAGGCAGAGGCAGCAAGAGAAGCAGGTTCCCTGCCAGAGCAAGGGCTTAAGGCTGAAGGCAGCAGCTTAACCAACTGAGCCACCCAGGCATCCCAACTTCTCTTGAATTTAAGAGGAGTTGTTAATTTTTCAGTTTGTTCAGTTCTTACTTGTTAGGATGAAATAGCGAATTTCAAGTTGCTTATCTGCCAGACCGGAAACTGGAAATATTGTTTTATTTATCTTAATTATTATTTTAGCAGTCACAAGGTCAATATTGTAGTTATTATTATTAATTTGCTAATCAAAAACTGAGGCTCAGAAGAAGGGTAGCTGCATAATCTGTAGGCTTTGTTCAAAAAACAAGGAAAAAGTATCATTAAAGGTACTAAAAATATAAAGGCTTTTTTCTTTTTTGTACATTCTCTCAACTGTCAGGGTGTGTTTTATATGCTAGTTAATGTTGTTCTAAGTACATGAGTTCAGGCCCCACATTGGGGGTAGAATTTACCCCCAGTAAATAATAATGTTCTAAGTAAATAAAAATTTAAAATTTACATAACAAATTTTATCATTCATCTTTATATTGTAATGCAAGTTTTAACTGCAGTCATAAGAACACTTAATTCATATGTAGAATCATCAGATTTACACCCTGTATTTCTAAGCTTGTACATGCATGGATATTTTGTTTTTACCAGAATAATGGGAATACTGCACAAAACTAACTGTACTTTTTATTTCACTTATTAATATGCATGTATTCCATCAACATTCTTTGTTTTTGATTAACTGATGAATAAGGAAGGACTGAAAGGAAAAGTACTATCCATTGTTCTGTCCTCCTCTCTCCTGTCATCATTTTCACTGTAAATGGTTGGCTGATACAGGGAAGTGACATGAGTAAGAAAGGATTAGGAGGTTTTGGTCTGTCTTGTTTCTTACAGTACTACTGCCCTCGTCTGCTTTTAAGTCCTGATTGAAGGAGAAAGCATGGCCTCTTCGGGCTGTTAATACTCTGCTTACCCTGATGTAGAACTGATATGCTTGTTTTGTGCCCACTTAGGTCTTTACACAGGAATTCTGTGCTCATGGAACATCATGACTCCTGTAAGCAAATGGGAAGCAAGGGCACATGTTGCACATACCTTCTGTGCTTATGAAGCTTTGGTTTCATTGTCTCATTGGATTTACAAAATCAAGTTCAAAGATAAAATGAAGAAGTTCAGGATGCAATAGTTATTAAACCTTTTGTGGGATTCTGTGGGACTGCACAGGTGCACAGGTTACACCCACAAAGCTGGCCCTGCTCAGAAATACTCTGACTTGTTCAAAGCCACACAACTGGGAAGTGTCCAAGCTGGGTTTAAACTTAGGTGTTTGGCTAATGTTTTTCTAGCTTGCTTGCTTCCCTCCCTCCTGCCCTCCCCCTCCCTCCTTCCTCCCTCTCTCTCTTTTTTTCTGTATTTGTTATTACTTTTACAAATGCTTGTGTTGAGGGCTGACTTTCAATGGATTGCAGCAAGGGAGCTTCTCAGCCACGTATAAAACCTTGACCCAGAAGCAGGTCATCTGTGAATAGTTTGGTTCCAGGTTCCCCGTGAACGTGTGTTGTGTTGTGGGCAAGGGTGTGGCACCTTTCCAGCTGCACCCCATTTATTTTTTTTCTTTCAGTTATAATTTGCTATTAAGTAGTGATTATAAAAAACTCTTTTTCTTTCTCTGTAAACCTCCAGACTACTATGTAAAGCAAGAATAAAAGAGTAAGATGAATGTTAAAGACATAGGAATAGATACAGCCTACTCCTTGTTATAATTACTGACTTTTTTCTCAGTCTTGCTGATTCACTACTGAGAGGCTGACTGGACATATGGATGCAGTCCACAGTCTTACAGAACTTTGAAGGATCGTTCTGCCCTTAAGAAGTTTACCACTGGTAGAAGGAGAGGAACCCCTTTATACCTGAGTCCAGCCGTACTGTAGTACTCTCTTCAGGCAAAGGCTCTAAGTATAATAGTGATGAGTATTTCAAACTTGGTACTTTTAAGAGCGAAACTAGGCACTATTAACAGTTAAGTTGGAATCACAGGCATTAATTATAGGTGGCCCGAGCAAACTGGGCTATATATCACCTACCTTTTAATGCCTTATTCAGACACATGCTAAGCCTAAGCATGACATTCCTGTGAGCTTCCAGAAGACTTCCTTTTTTTTGTTTGTTTTGTTTTTTTTTTAACATCATCATTGCACTCAGAACCACAATGTGATTGTGTCTGCTTGCTTGACTAGAATATAAGCTTCTGGAGTTTAGGAACCAAGTCTTCTTCTTCTTTGTATTCCTAGTGCTTTATAGACCCAGCACATAACTGTAAAGGCTGCCACCACAATCACCACTGACTGCCATTTATGAAGTACCTGTTATGTGTCCTTCCACTATGAAAGAGACTCTATATATTATTTTACTTAATCCTCACAAAAATCTTGCAGTATGCAAGATTTGTATGCCTACCAATGTAGGCATTTGATGTTTGTGTTACATAATTGGAAACCTTGCAGACCTCATATATAAAGCACTATATAGGGGACGCCTGGGTGGCTCAGTTGGTTGGACGACTGCTTTCGGCTCAGGTCATGATCCCGGAGTCCCGGGATCAAGTCCCGCATTGGGCTCCCAGCTCCACAGGGAGTCTGCTTCTCCCTCTGACCTTCTCCTCACTCCTGCTCTCTCTCACTGCCTCTCTCTCAAATAAATAAATAAAATCTTAAAAAAAAAAATCACTATATAGGTCATTCGTTGAGAAACTGTATAAACTGAGACAGGAACTAGATTAGAGATAGGCAAATGTCCAGATTCTTAGAAGGAAAATTTACATGAATTACGAATGCTTGTATCATTGAGCTTGACATGAATTCTATGCGAAATTCAAATGGGACTTTTTTTTTAATGGCTTACTTTTCTCAAAATATTAACAGCAGTCACTAGGTTCAGACTAAGCTTATTTTTTGAGATTCTTTGATACTTTCTGGTCAAGATGTAGACAGGTAGGCCTTATGTGCAGATTGTAGATAGATCGTGAACTGGATGCACAGCTATACCAGAGAAATCCAGTTAATAGAATTGATATTAGTACCAAGGGAGTTTGCTGCATTCTTCAGGGCTCAATCCTGTACTTTGTTCTTTGAAGCATTTTTATTATCGGAGCACATCAATGTCGTATTGTTCAAATTTTCAAATAACCTACAAAGATTAGTTAAGACATTGAATGATAGAACAATTCCTCAAAAGATCTTAAACACAAGGATTCCAACAAACTAAACAAAAGTAAATTCCAAAATAAGTATATCCAAACTTCACCTGCCCTAAATATAGTATCACAAGGGAAAATGTCAGGGAATTTTAGATGACTGAGGGCTTGATATGAATTAGTGGTCTGCTATGGCTGCTGAGAGGGTCAGGGCTGCACTTAATAATTTCTCACTTGTTTTCTGCATGGCTCTGTCATGGAGTATAGGGATAAGTGAGTAGATGTTACAAGCTGCCTGAAGAGGAAACTTTATAATATTTGCCACTGTCCAAATATGGAATAAGCTATATCACCATATCCAGTGATGCCATAATACTGAAACATTTTCTTACAGAGAGACTGGCCATGTAAGAGATGTTACAGTGGTGTTTTATGCATCACATAATAAATTGAGTAAATGTCTTCTGAGGTCCTTCCTGTTATGATATTTATATGTCTCCTATTTCTCCTGCCCAGTAAAATGTTGTTTGGAATTACAATGTCCCTAGGCCATATGAAGAGCCATTTACTGAAAGATGTCTGTATGGGTGGGGAAATAAAATGTAGATTACAGTTCTAAATTGTAAAATGTAGATTACATTTCTTCTAAATTGAAGCCTAAAAATACAACTTATTAAAGAATATTAAATTCAAAAACAGTACACTATGTATTGATAAGTTTAATGTGAAAAGGACTTATAAGTACATTATAAAGAATGGCAAAGAAGAAAAAAGGAAACCTTAACAAGATTCAGAGTAAGTAAAACAAAATAAGATGTTGGAAAAAGTTATGTGCAGGATTATTTCTTACATAAAGTAGTTTTAAACAAGGTTGTATATAATTCGGTTGTGACAGCATACACATACAAACACGTATATAGTAATTATAACAGTCAGTATATCCTCAGAATCAAGACAGTGAATTCTGTTAATGGATTGGTTTTAGACAATTGAGACTGCTGGGTAAACAATAAAGATGATTCAGTCTTTGCAATTTCTCTACTTTATGGTAGAATATATAGTGAAGTACAACGCAATAGCCTTTGAGTAACTCGTTGTTCATAAATTTTTACTAAAAATTCTGTAAAGGTGAACTCCTGCTATAAAGATTTCAACATGTATCCAGATGAGAATAGTATTCTTATAATTGTATGTTATTGAGTGGCTTTTTAGAAATTACATTTCAGATTTCAAGTTGTAATGAAGGAGTAAATTAATATTAATCCTCCTGTCCAGCAAAGTGTTTTGTGTCCACTCTTGGCCTGAAGCAATAAAGGATTAGAGATTGGTGCCCAAAAAGAAAGCAGAGAATAGTTTTATTAAGCAACAGTACACTCTCTAGGGGAGAGTGGTCAGGTTCTGCAAGGTGCAGCTGGCCCTTAGGTAGTTTGGGGGTTGGATATATATTGGGTTTTTCTGGGCTGGGAAGACGTGTGACTTGCAGTGGGGTGGTCCTGAGGGCTCCTTGACTGACAGCTAAGATTATGTAACCATTTTCCTATTATGCATGCCCATTCCCATAATGTATTTGAAAAGCCCATAAGGGGGCTTTTGATTGCAAAACAAATGTATGTAAATGGCTGTATAGTTAAAGGTCAAGCTGGAGACACCTTTTCCTTACACTATGCATGTACCTTTTTAGGGACAGTTTCTCTAGGCTGTTAAATCCTATTGCAAGGGGAACATGACCTGGTTTTCTTAATCGTAAAGGTGTTTCTTGGGGTGTTCCTTCCACTGCTCATCATCTGGTTTCTACTTCACACTCCATTGCTCTGATCATGTCACAAGACAACACACTTCTGTGCTTACAGTGGTAGTGATCATTTTCTTTCTCAGTACAGTTCATATGCATGCATAACACACTTCCCTTAGGAGTAATGTCTTTGCTTTGGCTACCGTCTTTGAAAATTGGTGCCCTATCTAACCACTAACTCAAGTTGGTTGTTCAGATCCTTCTACAGTGTGGCCCTAGCTAATTTTTTTAAATTTATCTGTTATTGTTTCTATACACTTAGACCCATAGGTTAGTGATACATATCCACTGTCTTTCTTGCTTTCCCGTATTTTGTTTTCTTACTTGGTACTTTTCAAACCAAATTCTGCCTGTTGGACTCTTTCCAATCTCTCCTACAGACTTCGAAGTAAATATTACTGTCTTTTTAAAGTGCTAATCATCCAGTGACCACCATCATGGGTGTAAGTTGCATTTTACACGTTTCATATGGTCTTTATACTCTACCTTATGTGAAATTATTTGTGTACTTGCCTTATCTGTCAGATTGTGGTTCTTTTTTTGTAGCTTCTCTTTGTGTCATTGGAACAATAGTATCCATGTAAGCATTGGGCAATTTTGAATCTAATTTGTAATAAATAGAAATTATTAAGGAAAAGGCATAATAGTACTGGGAAAGGAGCCCCATCAGGAGAACAGCTACTTCAGCCACTTATGGAGTCTTTGGACAAATCATATCTCTTTAAGATCCTTAATTTTAAAAATGAGAGAGTTGAACATATACTATATTTTATATCCCTTCTGGTTGTATGATTTTATAAATGTTAAAGGAAACTGAATATAAATAAACTAGTTAAGGCATATTTGAGATGTAGTCAGATTTGGGCTTTTTTTTTTTTTTTTTTTTTAAAGATTTTATTTGAGAGAGAGCAAGTGTGTGAGTAGCAGGGAGGGGCAAGAAGAAAGGAAAGTAAGAATCCCAAGCAGACTCCCTGCTGAGCTGGGAGCCCCATAAGGGGCTTGATCTCACAACCCTGAGATCATGACCTGAACTGAAATCAAGAGTCGGATGCTTAACCAGCTGAACCACCCAGGTTCCCTGAGATGTAGTCAGCTTTAAAAAAAAGTTTTTAGTTACTTCTAGTATTTAGAAAATTGTATAGCTTACCTATTCTTATAATATGTATTAATGCTATTATCTACATTAATTGGTCACCTTAAGCATAGTGAATCACATTTTAGGGGCTTAGCTGTTATTTCTGTTATTTAAAAGGTTGGTAAATGTAGGAGCTGGAAATGAAGTAGGGTTTTTATTCATTTATAATCTGTGGATAATAATTTGAATGAGACATCTGCTCAGTATATGTCTAAGGAACTTATAAAATTCCTTAATCTAAGTAGACCTGTAGTATTCTTGCTTGTTAGAAAATTGTGTCTAATAAATTAAAAATTACCTAATTTTATTCATTGAGAGTTGACTGCATTCCTCACTTATTAAAAGACAAATTGCATAATGTTTTAAAGTGGAATGATTCTGTATATACTGATTGACATATCTAAGCTAAATGGGTAGTGACAGAGCGGTGACAGTTACATGAGGTTGGGAAAATCTTGATTTACTATTATCACACTTTATTATATCCTTTCCCCCAAATCCAAGAAGATGATAGCATTTTTATTCCAAAATCTTCTAAAATTTGGCTTCAAGAAATTATATAATTTATATGAGAACTACATTTCAGATCTCTTTAATAATTTAACTTGTTACTCTTTATAGAGCTCAACAGGATTGATAATGCTGTAGAACAAAAGGACAAATAATAGTTTGTGTTTTAATACTTTGATTTAAGATTCATTATCTTTATATCCTGAAAATATTTGACAAATAGTACTTAGTGTTATATCTAAGTCTGGTAGAAATCAGATATGTTCTTAAAGATTTTTTTATTTTAGAAGAGATGGTCAGGAAGGCATAATCTATTACACATCTGTTTGTTAATCAAAATGTTTAACTGGAATATATTTTGGGAGTCCACATATAGTTCTTCTCTAACATTAATCTGGTGAGATACATGTACATACATATACATGTGTGTATATGTGTATGTGTGTGTATAGTTTTTTTTATATAAATAGTGAAAAATATGTTTTTGCTATAGAAACTAAGTAGACTTCAGAGTGGCCATGAATGGTGTTTTCAGGATAAACTCAGGGTGCTTCTGCTTCCTTCTTGATAAATCCAGGCTATTTAAAAGTGGTCACATTGCCCTGTTGCCAGGGGTATTATAATGAGGGGAAAAGAAAAAACTATTACTAACTTCCTGTTTTATTTCTTGAGATTTGATTTTAATAATTTTAAATGTTTAATTTTTGAAATGCTAGATTATGCTTGGTGGTAAAGAAAGAAGATTTATTATTTTGACACTGTCTTTCTAGTTCAGTGTCCAAGGCCTTCTGTAAGCTTCCTCTTTAGTCTTGTCAGCTTTTAGAATATAGGCTTTGCCTCTCAATTTATTGGTGATGGCATTGGGCTTAAATGTACATTATCATGGAATAAAATGCAATCCTGTGATATTTTTAGTTTGTGGGGTGTTTTTGTTTGTTTGTTTGTTTGTTTTCTAAATATTGAGTCTTGGGCACCTGGGTGGCTTAGTCAATTGAGCCTTCGGCTCTAGTCGTGATCCTGGAGTCCTGGAATCGAGTCCTCCTTTGGGCTCCTTGTTCATTGGGGGTGGGGGGTTTGCCTCTCTCCCTCCCTCTGCTGCTCCCCCTCCTTGTGCTCTCTCTCAAGTAAATGAATAAAATCTTTTAAAACTTTAAAATAAAAAAAAAATCAAGTCTTTCTTTATTTTAGAGGGCTGCATTAATTTAGACAGTTTTTTAGAGGTTTTTTCCAAACCCTCATAATGGCACTATATAAGGAAAGTTTTTTTTTTTAATGCTTCAAGGCTCTATTTCTTAGATATTATAATTCATCTAAGACTAGGAAAATAAATGCTTTATTTCTGTCATTCTACACAAAGATCTGTAAAAATAATTTTACGTGTAAATGAATTAATTTTTAGTTATTAGAATGTCACAGAAATTGAATAGAAAATTAATATCTTTTATGGATATTTAAGTTCTGAAAGATTAAATATTATTCTGGCTAGAATTTCAAGATTTCTTACCTATGTAGTTTGTTGCTTTAGTGTATCTGTCCTTGAATTTTCTCTTTAATGGATTTCAAAATAAAAGTAATGAGGTTAATTTCTTCAGTTTACGTTTACGAACAGAGTATCATCTCAATTCAATCTTTGTAGCTCTCACTAATGTATATAAGGTAGTACTTGGATTACTATGAATATATGAAAGAGTGATCTCTAAAATTATCTCTCCCACACATCAGTGTGTTTGTGATACTACCTCACCTCAGCAAGATTTGAAGATGAAGAGTTACAAGGTAGCTTTTAAAGTGATCAGCCCTTGCCTTTTTAATTTTTGAGACAACCTATAAAATGCCAGCTCTAAGAGTAATTCATGTCTGAATTGTTGAAATCCATCCCGAATAGCCACTTGTTTTTGGAATAGTTTGTAAGGTTTATGCCATAGATGTTCTTCACTCATATAGAATAATCCACTTTAAGGAGCAAAGGAGCAGACTATATTCAGAGCAGTGTTTCTCAACCCGTGATGCTGGTAAGAAATACGGGTTATTTTATGATCCAGCCTGCATATGCTCACATGGGTGCACAAATATGCAAAACAATTCATGAATACTTACCTTTACTTTGTACAGTACATTGTTTTCTATTTCATTTTTTAATGTGAAAAAAAAAATTCTAAGTGTTACCCCAAAATCAGATTTCAAAACTGAGTAGTAGGCAATGTCTGCTGTTTGATAAACTATGTTTAGGATATGTCCCTTATTCTTACCTTTTAAGTTTTTCTTTACCTTGCACCACTGTACACATGTTCTATATTATATAGTTTTCTGTGGAGATGATTGATAAACACCTATTTAAACTATGATGCTGTTGCAATCTAAAGAAGAAGAGAAACTCTGGGAACCCATATAGATATGTGGCATCTGGAAGGAAAGATATTTTCTGGACTGCAGTTGTTCTGAGCATGGGAGTTAGAATTACCAGAGGAGCTTTTATTTGTTTGATTTGGCTTTTTCTTTCCTTTGCAAACAATGGGTAATTTTATACTTAGAAATATTTTAAAAGGTAGTTCTAATTTAGTGGGAAAATAACTCATAAACCAGAATTTGAATTTTTAAAAAGAAGTTATTTTGTCCTGAGGAGATTTCAGATTATAATGCAGAAAGTAAATAGGAAGGAATTCCTTACAAGCTTATTCCATGCTTCTTTTGCAGGAAAGAAGTTTCAATAAAATATATCAAGAAAGATTTTTAAATTGAGGGACAGAAAATAAGCTTTAGTTACTCTTCCCTATTTAGCAATGGTATCTGAGCCTGAGTTAATTTGCAAAGTGAATGAGTTTGGTCCGATTATATAAGTTTATTTTCAACTTTAAGGCTTTCTGATTTTAAGTTAAATCTGGAATTGAATTTTTAAATGCCTACTAGGCATAAGACACTTACATCTTAACATTTAGAATGTTACAAGGGTATGAGTTAAGATCAATGAAGACCTGTTTGAGGAAGCTGCTAGAATCCTGCTCAGTTGTTACTTTAAGTTTGTGTGCTTTATGTCCACTGAATCCTGAATTCTCTTGGAGAATTGAGTGCTTATGCACTCAATACAGACTGTCCAGGAAAAAGGAAGGAGGGAAGTTCTAGTGTTTTAAGTATTTAGTTGGAATTGACCCCATGGTTACTATAGATTGTGCTTTCTTTGAAATTATTTTGCTATAAACAAAGAAAGTCTTACCTCTGTTGGGGGTGAAAAATAAAAGAAAATGTGAAATGGATTATGCTAAACTTCTGTGAATTATGTATTGTTATAGGCTGATAATTCTGTATTTGAGAAGGTTATTAAAGAATTGATATCCGTGATGGTAGATCAATTAAATAAATAATATAATAAATAATTTTGAGGGAGATAGTTGTGAGTAAAAAATTAAGAGTAAATAGTAAAAAGTTAAGAGTAAATACGTGTTCTTAGAAATTGTGTCTGTATAGCTAACAGAAATGTCCTTCTATAACCACTAAGTTATGAACTTTTTAGATAGTTGTAGAAGAAATGATCTTGTAGTAATAGTTTGAGAAATGAATGTGAGTGAATGAATGTTTTATTTTCTTGGTGTAAGAGAAGTAGGCTGTATATTTAATGGAATGCTATTCAGCTGTAAAATAGAATGAAATACTACCATTTGTGATAACTTGGATGAGCCTGGAGGGCATTATGCCAAGAGTAATAAGTCAGATAAGTCAGAGAAAAGCAACTGCCATATGATCTTACTTATACACAGAGTAAAAAACAACCTCCAAACAAACAAAAACAAATTAAAAAAAAAAACAACTTTAGGGATACAGAGAACAGATGGGTGTTGCCAGAGGCAGGGGTGGGGGTGGGAGGTGGGCTAATGGGTGAAGGGGGATTAAAAGGTACAAACTTCCAGTTATAAAATGAGTAATTCCTAGGGGTATAATGTACAGCATAGTAACTATGGTTAATAATACTGTCTTGTATATTTAAAATTTGCTAAGACAAGCCTTAAAAGTTTTCACCATTAGAAGAAAAATTCCGTTACTATGTGTGGTGATGTTAACTACATTTACTGTGTGGTGATGATTTTACAGTGTATACAAATACGGAATCATTATGCCGTGCATGTGAAGCTAATATAACATTATATGCCAATTATATCTACATAAAAAAAGTGAAAAGAGAGGTAGGCTTTTGAGTTGATGATCCAGTGGATGTGCTTCTTTTCATCCTGTCCTACAGAACATTTCTCTTTAAGTGAGAAAAAGTTTAGAATGTATAACTGTGACTTGGGTTTCTGAGAACTAGAAGAACATTATATTTAAAAATGTAACTGATCACGTAGACTCAGGAGGAAAACCTGTCAGGTAACATTTCATCAACATTTTCTTGGTGCAGAGGTGGCTCCCAGGTCAGCAGTGGATGAGGGAAGTAACGGCATGCTCCTGAAGGTTCTAAGGCCTCCCCGGCCTCCAGTTAACAGAGCATGTTAACAGTAGCTAGCAAATAATATGAAATGGAATTCTTTTAAAAAGTGTAATTTCATATAAAGGATTTAGATGATTAAAAACAATTGCATTAAGTGTGTATATTTACTGTTTTGGGATTCTGGTATGTAAGGGTTGTCATTTCAAGTTCAGTGATCATGCTTACTTGTTTTTTATAAAGTAATAAATTCTTTGGGCTTCATTACACTATGCTTTCATACACTTCATTACACTCTATCAAAATATGTGTAATTAATTGGGGCTTAAAAGGCTTGTTCAATTTATTTAAGAAAAATTAATTAATCTGATTCTTTCCTTTAAAGCTGCAGAAGAAAGAAGATCAGCAGTTGGAGCCCAAAAAAAGTACCAGCCCTAAAAAAGCTGCAGAACCCACTGTTGATCTTCTAGGACTAGGTAAGTAACAAAAAATACAAGTTATAAAATAATTGAAATCTTTACTTGAAATGAATATAATGGCTTTGTCATTAGTATGCCAAAAGATACCTGTTAATGGAATTTGAAAATGGTATGATTAGTGTGCTCAGTTCCCACAGAAAGGGAAGTCTTTAATAAGGGAGCTGGTGTCTGCCAGCACTGTCTCCACTGAAATAGAAGTAATGACTTCCTTAGGGAAAAGAAGAGATATCAAAGTAATCTTCAGAGGCTTAGTAGACTGACATTTCAACATTTTAAAATTAAGGGTAGATTTCTTTTTCTCTTCTCTCCCTCGCGCCCTCTTGCCCCACTTCTCTTTCTTTAGTTTTGTTGGGGGGATTCCCTTAGCAAAATAATTATGGTGTAGCCTTATTGAAATTTGTGCTGGTTTAAAACATAATTTAATTTTGGTTAACTGAAGCAATGCGTGTTACACTTAGGTCTAGTAGCTAAATTCATTTCATTTATTTGGTGACAATAGGAAGTGCTCATTTTAATTTAATGTATTTATTCTTATGGCTGACAGATATATGTTGTCTGCTTGGTAAATAAACAAGCTTCCATTCAAGGAATATTTATATGTGCTTATCTACAGATACTGTCAGCTCTTTTTGTATCTTTCTTTTCTTCCTACAAAAATAGCTTTAAATAAATGGTTATTTTTTTAATAATATCTGAGCCTTTAGTAATTAATATAAATGGTTTTTTGTTTGTTTGTTTTTAGTTTTGAGAAGGATTAACAGGAAAAAATGAAAGATACTTAAAGTTGAACTTCATATACTGCTTTTCTAAAAATTGATATTTGTTCTTATTGATTATATTGTTTTCTGTTTTAAGAATTATAGTTGACTGTTTTATTCATTTCTTAGGTAACTGGTAAATCATGGAAATATATCCCTGTAGATAAAAATTTTCTGTGGTGGTGAAAATAAGTATATGTAACTGTATAAGTTAAAATAAATATATATGTAACTGTAATTTTGAAAATAGGGCTTTAGTCCAGGGGCTCTGAAGTAATTATGTTGAATTCTAGTTCATATAATTTATTTTCTTTTCTATGAATGACAGAAAAGAAAAAAAGACTTAATACCAAAATCTTACTAAAACTATATGAATGTTTATCTTCACTGTAGCATTTCCTTTCCAGTCTAAGTGTCTGGTTTATTACTTTATAACTTAGAAGTATATAATATAAACTAGACCTCTTATCCTACATATTCATTCACTGATTTAACAAATACTGATTAAGTGTCTACCATGTTTCCAGGTGCCATTGTAGGCACTAGGGAGATAGCTGTGAAAGGAAACATATCAAAGTACCTGACCTTTTGGAGCTTTCATTCTATCTGGGAAAACAGTAAATAACACTTCAGGTATATTATGGGTCATATATGGTAGGTGTTATATGTCAAGTAAAGTTAAGTAGTTGTAATTTTAAGTTGGGTGTCCAGGGCATGGAAGGTACTCACTGAGTATTGCTGGAGCAAAGACCTGAAGAAGTTGTGGATATCTGGATGTGTGGGGCAGAACATTCTAACCAGAGAGAATAGCAAGTGCAAAGGCTCTGCAGTAGCGGCTTACTTGATGTGTGTAAGAACCAGCAAGGATGACTGTGTAGCCAGAGCAGAATGATCTCTGGGAAGAGTTGTGACAGAGGAGGGGAGTGTGCCAGGTGAGAAGAGAGGCAGGTAGATTGAATGGGTCTGTGGCTTTTACTCTGAGTGTCCTGGAAATACAGTGGAGAGATTTGAGCAAAAATGTACATGAACTGACTTTCGTTTTTAAAGAATTATTGTAGCTACTCTGTTAAGAATAAATTGTAGCAGGGCAAAGCTGGAAGCAGGGAGACCAAAAAGGAAACTGTTAGAATAATACAGGTAAGAGATGACAGTGGCTTAGAGTCCGTGGTGTCATTGGAGGTTAAAAGAAGTCATCAGGTTCTGGATATATTTTGAAAGTGGCACCAATAGGATTTGCTGACCAACTGAAATTATAGAATGTTTACCTTTGGGAATGAACCTGTAGAACAGGCAAATCTGCTGGTTCAGGACAAGAAAATTGCTCTAACAATGTCTTAACTAGCCAGTGGGATCTAGTAAACCAATGGGGTGGCTGGCCTTAAATACTCCACTCTTGCTGCCGCTATGTTGTGTAGTAATAACCACCAGAGCTCAGCAGCTTACATCAGTACACATCTCTTATTCTTACTCTCCTCTGTAGTCAGCGGGGGCATGTCTACTAGAACTTCTGATGTGTTTCCTACGTTCCAAATGATTGCTGGGGACTGCTTACCAAATGTTGCACTGTCGCAGAGAAGTGTCTCCATTTTTCAGGATCCTATAAGTGTTTCCCTGTCCTCTGCCACCCACCATCAAAGCCAGTACCACAGATTTTAGGATTTGGTGATGGCAGCACCCCTCTTCTGGTATCACTTTCTGTGATAGCTGCCCATGTTACACAGCTTTGGAGCAAACAACTCCAAAATCTCCTTGGCTTGTAGCAGTTAACATTTCTTTCTCTCACTCACAGTCTCTGGGTTTCCTGACACAGCTTTCTTTTTTAAAGTGGGAGAGCTTCGGGGAACAGTGTATTTAGGGGAGAACCAAGGTTCATTTAAGATAGGAAAGTGAAGAGAATATTTGAAGAAGGTAAGGATATATAGGGGATTTTGCTGGTGACTACCAGTTTTAGATCATATACTAGGAGAGTTCCAAAGATAGCAGGGATAGGAGCTAATACCAGAAAGAGGGTTATTTTGCTGATGAAGTTTTAGCAGCAGGAATTGGGGGTTAGCTTACCTAGAGTACGTACAACTCTTCACTCTTGCTGGTTTATCAACATCTTAAGTTGTTTTTAAAAATCTTTTCAGACTTTTTTTTTTTTTTTTAAAGCTCTACAAAGCATGACATTTAATGAGTTTCTGAAAGTCCAGGAGACCACAGAGAATCAGAGGTCCCTTCCAGCTCAAAACAAACAGTGACCCTAAAGCAGAATTGATTCTTGGTATCTACTTTGGGCAGCAGTTTGTTTGTTTTTCTGTTTCCCAAGGTAAGCGTACCACTGTCCCCTAAGTGGGCTCTGGTTTTCCCCTGTAAATTGAAACATGGTACAGTGTAGGGAGCGGGCGCCCTGAAGTATGATTTATGGTCATGCAAAGATGACACTATATCCCCATGTGACTGAGACTGGAACAGGCGTTAACTTAAAGTGTTTGCAGAAAATACAGAGAAAACCCTCACCATTAGTTTAGTTACACGACCACGGAGGGCCCGTGAATTCTAAAGTTTACTGTTTGTATTTGGGATCACTTTTTTTTTTTTTTAAAGATTTTATTTATTTATTTGACAGAGAGATCACAAGTAGGCGGAGAGGCAGGCAGAGAGAGAGAGAAGGAAGCAGGCTCCCCGCTGACAGAGAGCCCGATGTGGGGCTCGATCCCAGGACCCTGGGACCACGACCCGAGCCGAAGGCAGAGGCTTTAAACCACCGAGCAACCCAGGCGCCCCTGGGATCACTTTTAATCTCATAATAGGGTAACCATTAAGATAATTTTTTAGTAATTTGATCTTCCCTTTAAACGGCACTTTGGTGAGTCCATGGTCTTTTTTTCAACTTACTGACTTAGGCTTAACCTATTTTCTTCAGCTCACCTTTCCTGATCTACTCCCCATCCCAAGGTCAAACATGAAACGCTCTCAATATGTTTTTTAGCAAGGGTCCGCAAGATCTTTATGGAAAAGGCCAAATACTTTGGCTTTGCAAGGTACATGGTATCTGCAACTACTTAACTCTCCCATTGTAATAGCACATACATAAGCAATTGAGCATGGCTGTGTTCCCAAAATATTTTTAAAAAGGCAGTGGACTATAGTTTGCTGACTTCTGCCTTACATTCCCAATTTACCTGTAAGAACTGCTTCATATTTAGGTATTAATTAGAGTCTGAAGCCTGTAAATATGTGATTTATTCAGTGTTTTGCTAATACCGGAAGTGGGGGCAGATACTTGGTTATTACCTCTCCTCTAATCTTGGAAATAACCCAGTGTCTGAGGGGTTCCTCTTCACTGAGGGCCAGACTGAAAATCCCTGAATCAGACTCCAGACTCAGATACATCTTGACTTGACTGTATACCTGCTATTAGAATTAAAGTCAGTTTTTAGGGCATGGTTAAGGGGGTGGTCTTCATGGTCCCTACTTGTGTAGTTATTCTGGCACTGGGCATTATGCTGTTACATTAGTCTCCATTTTGTTGTTGTTGTTGATTGTTGCTTAGTTTTTACATGATTAAAAACTGACAGCTTAGCAGTTGCTTAGGATAACCCTCCCAGACTAATACTTTAATTTAGTAGTGCTATTTGCTTTTTCTTTTCTTTTCTTTTTTTCCTTTCTTCTCCTTTCCTTTCCTTTTCTTTTTCTTTCTTATTTTTTTAAATTTTTTTAGTAGAAAACCCCATTTGAGAATTGCTTCAGGGCTGAGCAAATGCTTTAAGCATAAGGCTTAAGAGGAATCATAAATTGCTCGTGTAAGAGGAATCATAAATTGCTCGTGTTAAACGTGACCTTACAGGTTTCAGTTCAATATGTCACCAAAGGTAGAAAGCCCTCCTGCAGGGTTTCTGTCTGTGGTTGTCCATTCACTGCAGGAACACCACAGCATAACCTAGCTTCTTGCCAGGAGGCTTGACCTGCAGTCCTGCCAGGCACAGAGGGGTGTTTGTGGCTGGGGTGGACTGCAGAAAGTGTATGAGAGGATTATATCCTCAGTGCCCTAAAAGGTATTGTACAAAGAATGGATATGATCTTGGTAATGAAAATTTAGCTCAGGGTATATTCAAGTGCTTAAATAATCATTTTTATGCTTACTCACTTTAATCTAGGAAATTTCTGCCTAAACATTTTTTAAGTTTCATTTTAAATTATTATAAATACTGAACTCTATAGAGGAAAGTAGGTAGAAAGTTTCCTTCAGTTTTTTCTTAATTCAAAAGCTCAAAGGAACATACAGCTTTAGGCAAGTTTTCAAGTTTTCTCATTGTTTGTGTTTCAGGAAATAAAAGCTTTAACTTAACATCATGGCCTAGTTCAAATGCGTTGACAATGCTAGTTAAATGTAGTTACCAGTATATAACCTACTTAATTTTCTAGTAACATACATTCCAGTTTTCTCTGATGAGAGAAATGAATACATTACCCTTTTTTTCTTTAGTTTTTTTTTTTTTTTAAAGATTTTTTTGGACAGAAACAAACTAAGGGATGAAACCCCCAAAGAAAGCATTTACTTAACTTTTAAAGCAGAAAATTCTTACAGGGAAACTTCTGTTTTTCAAAGTTCATAAGCTGTAGATGGAAACAAGTTTGCGAATGAATGGACTAAATGCCAGACATAGCAGCAGTGGCCCTCGAAAACCACTGGCGTCCTGTTGCATTGCCCAGATCAGCAGGATGTTTGTGTAGTTAGATACACACCCATTTTTCCAAGGAGAGGGGCAAAGAGAAGGAATACTGTAGCATAAGTGCCCTAAATAATTTTGTAGTCTGTTTTGTTTTTCCGATACAGTTTTAAACCGAGTGAAGACTTCCATTCCTTCTGCTCAGAAGAGTATGTTCAGTGAACTTGTAAACTCTTATTATACCCTATCAAAAAGGAGGAACTGGTTTTATTTCTGTATAAGCACACCTGTAGAGGAAAGAAAATGCAGGTAGATGAATATGTTGCTGTTAGAGAACTGGCAATAGGCAGATCCTTGCAAGTGGTCCTGAGTCCATGCTGAGGAGAAGTGGCACAAGGCACAAGGGTGACCTTGTGCCATAAGAAAACAGCACTGAATTTAGAGGCAGTAACCTGTAGTTTATGTGGGCTCTAGTGATATCATCTGGGGAATGAAAATAAGAACCCAGGGTAGATGGCCAAATCTAAATGAATAAATAAATGTGAGGCATACAGCACAGTAACTTGCAAGCAAGGCTGTGCTGAGATTGTAGCCTGAATATTGGGTCAGAGGAGAGGAGTAGGAGATAGCTCAGGCCTTTGAAGGGATGTGCAGAAGAGGGAGTCAAATTATGCTGGATAACCTCCAGACTGTTGTCATACAGCATGGTCTTTGGCTAATAGAGGGTTTGTAGCTCCCTTAAAAGCACTGAGGAAATCTGGTGGCCTCAAATTGAGTCTGTCACCATGTTTTTAAACATTTAGAAAGAAATTTGTTTTGTACAATTTGGTTTTATATTTATGTATTTCTTGTCTTCTGAGGCTATAAAATGGTACAGAAATATACAGACACATATTTATTTATTTAAACAGTCAGTTCTACGACATTTACTCCTTAAAGCACTTCTCAGACAGCAGCTCTAAATCGATATGTGTGGGTCTCCTGAAAGATGGACAACACTGCAGGGCTTGCTGCACAGCACTGTAAGTCCCCACTCCTAAAGGGGTCCCTTCCTCCAGAGCTGGCCTGAGTGTGGGGATGGGTAGCGTGCATGGAGGGGCTCAAAAGAGAGAACAAATAGAATGAGAGGATTAAGCTCATCTTTTAAGGCCACTTCAGTCATTTTACTAAAGTAGCCTAAATATTACATTTTTAGTTTATTGACTAAAAAGTAAAAACAAATAGCTCCATTTAACTCTCAGGCACCTATTTCTTTCTTTTCTTTCTTTCTTTCTTTCTTTCTTTCTTTCTTTCTTTCTTTCTTTCTTTCTTTCTTAAAAGCATTTGAAAAGAATTTGAAGCTTGAAAATTTTAATATGCATCAAATGGACATTTGTGACTTGAATCTACGAGGTAACACAAATGGTTTATTTCATTCCATAAAGCAATCATGTGTTTTAATACAAAGAAATTCCAAATAACACTTTTATTAGGGAAAGAGCTTTAGATGGTTTCTTATGTAGAAAATAAAAAGGGTTCTTTGAGTAACATGAAAATGTATAAAGCTTTAAGAAGTTTTGCCGTGAAGGAGAACATTACTACATCTCATGGAAGCAGCCTTTTTTAATCAGTACGGTTTCCACTTAAACTCATTCCTTCTTAGGATGACGCCTCAGTAGTTACTGATGAAGAATTAGACTTGGCAGTGTTCGTTGTAGCAAGGGTGTACTCATGCTTAGTCAAAAACGGTAATGAAAAACATAACATCCACTTATCATATTCTTATCTGCCTTAAACTACATTAGTAATACATAAAATCTCATGTTGCTCTTTGACATTTTTTATTATTTGTACAAATAGATTATGACCTGCTAATGCATCTGATACTCAAGTAAAGGAAGAATCAATTAATATTTATTGAGTGCCAGCAGAGTTCATGGAACTCTAGTAAATATCAGAAAATGCAGCTTTTGTGTGTGTGTAGTATTATGAGTTAGGGATGAGATTGCAGTCTGGAAACTGGAGGATAGAGAATTATTGCTGAGGGAAGAGTGGGATTATTTAAGAGAATTGGTTGAGAGAATTCAGTTTGAAATATGGAACAATGCTAAAATTCCCAACTTAAATTTTATCTTCCTCAAATCAAAGGTTAATTTTCTTGCTGCTGCTGGTCAGAGGAGGACCAAAGAAGTTTTTTGTTTGTTTGTTTTGTTTTGTCCTGTGGAAATTTATTTCAAGTAAGATCTAATGTGTTTATTACTACTCATAACCAGCTACTCAGTAAACATGTCTCCTAGTGCCTTAGCACCTTTGTAAGGCATCTTATGACTTAAAACCCATCTGCATCTTATTGAGCAGCAGCTTTGGAGTACTACCTGTCAGGTGCTGTGATAGCATGCTTGGAACAGATCTGTAGGTGAGCAGAGCAAGATGTGCTTCTGGCTCACAAGGTGTAACGGTTGGTGGACGAGACTTACCTGTGTGTGACTAGTTGTGCATGGTGCTGTGGCAGCAGGGATCCACTGACGTGTGGACAGAGAGACTCTGGAGGACATATTTCTGCTTTGGAGAGATAATTCCAGCCTCATTGTCATTGAACTGGAGAGAGGAAGCCCCAGGATGGGGCTTTGTGTCAAGCATCTAATTTAGAAGGTGGCTCTACTTTCTTCCTGGTAAGACAAGAGGGCATGGACAAGGGCTGTGGGCTATAAACATGGCGCCAGGGTACAGTAATGAGGCCTGTGGCATATTGGGGCTGCCTATCAATCTAAGTGTATTCAGATGCCATTAAAAACTAAAAATGACGGGCGCCTAGGTAGCTTAGTCGGTTAAGCGTCCGACTCTTGATTTTGGCTCAGGTTAGGATATTGGGGTCAGGGGATGGGGCCCCACACCTGGCTCCATGCTCAGTGCAGAGTCTGCTTGTCTTCTTCTGCTTCTTTCCCCCCGCCTCTCCCTCTCAAATAAATAAATAAATAAGTAAATATCTTCTTTTGTAAAAAACCCTATAAATGAAAATATTGAGGTACTTGGGAAGGCCACCACTTTGCAGCCCCTGGATTTGGGGTGGAAAAATCAGTAGGCCCGACTGACCAGATGTGGGTGATGAGTCTATAATGAAAGTGGTATTGGGTCTTCTGGATTTGGGAGTCATCAGTTGCCTTAGAAGAGAGCTCAGGTCAAGTACTGTGCCTGGGCGGGGTAGTAGTAAAGCCAACCCTACCCTCCATGTGGTTTTATTAGAGACATAGGGCAACTTCCACTTAACTGTTTTAACCCTAGATGGGAAAATGTTTCTGCCAGTTTGAGAAGCTCCAGAAAAAGCTTCTCAAACTGGTTATGGCACTTGAGTTTTCTAGGTATACCACCAGACTTCTGTTGAAATCCTAGATTTAATGTGTAAAATTCTCTAAAGGTGATATGATTAAAGTCAGATACTTTATGTAAGGCAATGATGAAAGTACCTGGCATTTTTGGTTTTTTACCCGTACTCTTTTGGATTATTGGTGTTAGGTAAGTTCTGGTATAGCCACAGTTAATAGAATCAGCAGTCTTATTCACCAGATTGAGGATTTCTAGAAGAGAGAGACTGGCCTTCATGACTTTGTCATATTTGAAATGTTACCTTCTTTCTAGGCATCTATCAGTGTCATGATGCAAAGTAGGCCGGTAAATGCATGCTGGGCATGCCTTATGTTCATGTGAGATGTAGCACTGATTTTAACAACTTTTTTTTTCTTTAGCTCAAAACATTTTAACATTTTCTTGTAAATTTATGGTATGTGTGTAATTTAAAGCAGTCATCTACAAACTCAGTTTTCAGATAAAACACTGGTTTGAAACCTTAAGGTAACATTGAAAGAAAATAGTTACCCACAGGCAGCTAACTCTAGGCTTGATCCCTTGCCTTTAAGATTGAAATTCCTTCTTCATTTTACTGCATTGTCCTAATTTCTTCAGTTTGCTCATTGCCTTTTCAAGGGGTCCTTTGTGCTTCATTATCGTTCTTTATGATGTTGTCCCCAGCTAAATTTCTTCCATTTGCCTTAGGCTTTTCTTGTACTCTGGATCTCCCATTATTTTTATTGTCCACCAACTACTGTTTCTGCATACTGATGAAAGGGGGCTGCTCCCTCCTCCTGCTGCTGGCTGCTCCCACCACCATTCTGTAGCTGAGGAAGGAGCATAGCACTCACACCGAGGTGCATGTCTGTGGTGAATTCTGATTAGTTTGCACAGACATCCACTTCTCCGTTGTTTTTGTGGCCTCTGAGCTTTTATTCAGTCAGCAAAGACTGAGCTGTTAGTGGACCCTTGATCAAAAGGATTCATTGAACTCACTGTGGTATGTAAATACTCTGTTGACCGGGGCTGACTATACCCCACGCTTGCTTCCCTCAGCCCAATTTGCTCATCGATGACCACATCCACCTGTGTCTTTCCCCAGAAATTGAGAAGATACTAGGCTTGGTAGGACAGTGGAATGGGGAGATGAAGAGGAACTGTGCATGTGGTGCTGAATGGTTTTTGAGCCTTTGGTATCACTGCTGCTCTTAGTGCAAATAATTATAAACTACTTAAAAGTTGGCTTTTAAATTTCAGAATTTTAAATGATGTCTTTATAATTAGGTATAGCTTTGATTACATGATTTCTGATAAAATGTGGTTTAAAGTAAAGAGCACTCACTAACCTAGGGGCCAGAAGACTCCATTCTAGTGCACATTTTGCTGTTTAACTAGGGAAGTGACATTGAACAAGTCTTTTAATCTGTTGGTGCCCTGGTTTCTATAACTCAAGACAGTGGAAGGAGATGCCTTTCCCATCTTTCCTAGAGACAAAAATGATAACCTGTAAATATTCTTTAAAAATGTTCAGGAAATATGTTTATAATGATGATAATGACAGTCTTTAACTGTCTTTTTTAAATACTGAAAATCAAAAACACAACCTTCAAAATGAATTGAAACAATCCTTTATAAAGAAGGCTAAACAGCATGCCAGCGTAGGAAGTCAAATTCACAAACATTAAAACCCATAGGGAAAAACCATTGAGAATTTGTATTTACTGATTATACAAGGCTAAGTTTTTGTTTAGGTTAAAGATTGTTTTTCAACAATTCTGTGAATGCTTAGCTTTTGTAGTATAAGAAAAATTGATGGGGGTAAAATCCGTCATTTTTAAGGGATTATATAAGGAGAAAACCAGGGTAAAGAGAAAAGAAGACAGTTGTGTTGTAGATGTGAAAGCAGAGAAGTCACCATGTCTGTCATGAGGCTGGATTGGAAATCTTGGTCAGACCTGGAAGAAAGTTCCTCATCTTGGGTTTTTGGAATTAAAACAGTATCTTCCTTAATCACTTGGAAACAGTGGCAACCTTGCCATTAAGATCAGTATTCCTAAGGAAATGCTTCATCTACCTCATTCTAAAGGATTCCACAGTTGCTTGGACTTAATATGAGTTGACTTTCATGGCAGCCCACTGTGGTAGGTGGGGTTTATGTGGAATGCCTTTCTGAGATTTCAAAAAGTCAGATTTTAAATGCAAATGTATTTTTAATGGAGTGAGAAAATGAAGCTGTTTACATTACAGTGGTAGAACATGAAGTCATGTGAAGGAAGTGAGCTATGTAGGCTTTATGTTAAGGACTGTGGATATTTACTGTTTCCGTAGTGGTGAGAGTCTGGAAACCCTAAATTACAGTAGTGAAGGACTGAATAAATAGTTAGTTTAAGCCCATGCAATATAGAATGCTGTCTACCCTTACCCACACATATACAATTTTATCTAAAGAAAATGATTTTATATGTACATTCTTAAGCATATTTTTAAGCATTTGATTCCAAGGCTGTACTCTAACTCTATGACTGTGGACAAGTTTAATGGTTTTGTCATCTGCGAATGAGGATAATTAATAGTACCTCTCTCATAGCATCATTGTAAAGACTAAAGAAGTGCATGTATGTGTTTGTGTACTTGTATTTTTTAGACTGGCACGAAACAAGCACTATACTGAGTGTTGGCTGTTATTTTTATTAGTCACACATATGAAGGGTGAAGGCTGTGAAGGAAACATGAAGGGCCTGAAGACTAAGACGTCAACAGCAAAGTACTGCGTGTGGTTTATAGTTTAGATGATGTACTCCTAGATACTGAATAGAATTTAGATTGGAAAGTATAAATAAATATTCTTAATGAAGTACAGTGTACTACTTAGAACAGACACAAGTTTCTGAAAGATGTATAGTTTATAAATAAAGTATGGAAACCGATCATTCACCTAGAGTAGGTGAACCTCTTGGTTCTCACACAGTGTATCCTGGGCTCACTGGTGTCTTAAAAACTAGATTGACATGACCTGTGGTAAAAATCAATTAATGACATTTTCTCTATTCACCAAAAAATAATAATAATATTTTCTCATTTGTAAGATACTTTTTTTTCATAAATTTGTCCTACTTATTAGTGTTGGCTATTACGTGAAGAAGCAAAGAATTTTAACTGAAAAACTAGAAATACAAGTTTATACTCAATTTGTCAGGTTTTTGTTTTTACCATTGTTCCTCTTCATCATAGTCTGTTTTACAGGACATGTGCTTTTTTTGTGTGAATTTAAACTACGTATATAAAATATAGTTGTATTTTCTACTAATAAAATGCTTCCTTATTCATATGATAGAATTAGACATGTCTGTTTGACGAGGTTTCCCTGTCCCCAGCTCTGCAGCGTATGGGCACTACTGGCTCACATGTCCTTGGTACTTGAGCTTCTCTACTGAGCTGTTACAGATACCACAAAGATGTTCCTTTAATTGTGTTTTTAATCTAGAATATCTTGTCATTCTAAAATAGTTTATTTCTGGTTCGTATTTATGTGATGTATTACACACGATGTTAAGTGGAATGTGGAATGGACTGTAAAACATGAAATAGCTCTGAGATCTCAAGAGGTCTGACTTCAAAACGAATGCTGCCATTTGTGGTTAGAAATGAAAAAAAAATGCTTTCTTGGGTCATATTTGAATTCTTTTGTGTTATAGTTGTGCCTTAGCTTAAAATTCTATATAAATTGGTAATAATCTGTACATTGTTTAATTGCTTCACCTTTAAAAAGTGTCCGTAGTGCTTAATACAGATAGAAAATACATATATAGGAAACAGACATTTTTTGTGGTTATGATAATGTGACATCACTGAAAAATTATTCTTCTATGAATTTTACACTGTCTTTTCTAAGTTAAGGAGTAAAAAATACATAATTATGACCATTTATTCATTGAAATTAATGATAATCTGTGATTCACTGAAGCTTAAACAGGGACATAAAATATACCAGTTTCTGTAGTTGTATTTCACAAAAGAGAAGAAACCTGTGAGTTTCCATGGGTTGTGGCAGAAAGACCCAGTATATGGTAGACCTTCCATTAAATTTGCCAAATATTTGAAGTCTGCCGTGTGTAAGACATCCTGTTCAATGTTGAAGAAATTTTGAATGATGACTGATTTATCTTTAAGGAGTGTGTAGTATATCAAAGAGAGATCAAATGAGATTGTAAATTGTTAAATTAGAAGCTCAATTAGGATGTAAGTCCCAAGAGGTTAGAATTGGGGTACTCTGAACTGTTACTTGGTTGTGGCCACTGTAAACTGTGTGAGGTGTCCCATTCCGTGGACTGTGCTCTCAAATTCTCTCTGCTCCAGCCCACTCCCAAGTCTCACCGCTGACATTTTATAATCTGCACTAATGTAAAAAGGAGATAGAAAATTTTTTGAATGGAGAGTAAGTAGGAAGCTGATACAGAATGTTGTCATTGTCAGACTTCCTTCCCTAGTACAGTTGAGTGGCATGGTACTGCTATTGCTGAAGGTGGCCATTCTCAAGTAAAAAAGGGTTTATTTCAAAGTTTTATGGATATTTCCTATAGAATCAGTTTACATAGTGTATGTTTGTTTTCTTTCTTTCTATGCAGTTTTTTCCCTTTTTTGTAACTTGAAAATTAAACATTTAAGATATTTTAAATACTCAATATTAATTCCAGTGTAGGTAAACAATGTGAAGTGATGTCCATAATACACACATGTAGCATGTGCACATTTATGGAGAGACATTATTTGTAAGAATGGTATCAAATGCCAGTTTAGCCAGTTATCTCAAAAGTAGTGTCTGTCTCATAACGTAATGGGGATTAAATGAGTTAATGTATGTACTCAGAACAGTGCCTGGTACATAAGGAAGCACCAGGATACAGAATAACATGAAGTGTAATACCAGTTGTTAAAACGGGATATATTAAACTTGGATATATTATACCTAGAAACCAGTGAGTAAAGAATATTTTGGGGAGAATAAAACTGGAAATAGTTTCTTTGGGAAAGAGGAGAGAGTATGGGGTAGAAGGGGGACATATATTTTGTTGCCAACTTTTGAACTTTTTTATTTTTAAACCATATATTTTTTAAAATAATGTCATGTTTCAAGTAATATAAGAATCTACTTTAGGATGAGAATCTGTATTCTTTTCAGATGGCCCTGCTGAGGCACCAGTGACCAATGGGAATGCAACCACAGTGCCATCCCTGAATGATGATCTAGACATCTTTGGACCAATGATTTCTAATCCCTTACCTGCAACTGTCGTACCCCCAGCTCAGGTATGTAGTAAGAATATGGTTTTACATGATTACTGCTTATTCCCTTTTTGAAAAGTCTCAAGGCTAATAATGCATTATATGTTAATAAAAAATTTTAAAAATTAATAAAAATAAAGTCTCAAAATTTCACTTTTGGAAGAATTGTCTCTGAGCAGTCTCTGATTTGAAAGCGTTGTTCTTTAGGCCAGGGGTTGGCAAATTAAGGCTGCAGCTCATTTTTGCAAATTAAGTTTTATTGAAACAGCCATTCCATTTGTTTATATATTGTCTGTGGCTGCTTTCACACTACAAAAGCGAGTTGAGTAGTTGCAACAGACACTTGACCCACAAGCCCTAATTGGTCACTGTTTAAAGTTTGCTGACTCTTGCTTTAGGCAAACAGTGATGTTTAGAGTGAACCAGTGGGAAAACTCAGACTATGTCAACCTTACCTGAGATTAACAAGGTCACTTCAGAGGTTTTAAACCATGGAGTTTAAGTATTGATTACAAGCCAGTACTTTTTTAATGCTCTATTGAACCATTCCCAAGGTAGTGTTTAATTCCGGCTACAGGAAAACCAAGAATAAGAAATTCTAGCAAATTCAGTACTCATATTCTTTTTTAAGAAGATTAGTTGTTTTAAGTTAATCTTAAAATCTTTTAATAAAAAAAAATCTTTTTAAAAAATTGAAGTATAATGGAAACACAATATTTTTACTTTTTAAAATGATTTTTTAAAAATTATTTAGGATAATATTAATGATCAGAATATTTTTTTACATGTTGATGGGAAAAATTTTGAATTGTGTTCTTTACATGGAATTTTTTTTGCCTTCATTCCTATTTTAAAATTGTAAATTGTTTAAACAATACTTTAAATATTTTTTCAGCTTTATTGAGGTATAACTGACAGATAAAATGGTAAATACTTAAGGTGTTTATTTGATTAACACATCTGTTGCCTTATGTATTTACTTCTTTTTTCTCTTCACTTTAGCACCCTCTTCACAAATTTCAGTTATGCAGAATAGTATAATCAACTGTCGTCACATTATAGGCCCTCACAGCTTATTCATTGTATAACTGACTTTGTACCAACCTCCCTGTATTTCCTCTACTCCTGAGCTCTGGTAAATTACCATTTTGCTTTCTGTGAATTCAATTATTTATTTATTTATTTATTTATTTAATTCCACTTGCAAGTGATCCCATGAAATATTTAGCTTTCTTTAAGGTGAATATATGAACTTTTTAGGTATATAGGTTACTCTTAAGGATACAGCTTTAAGATTCTATTTTAAGTTTATACTTTATAAATGAACAACAGTTTGTTTCAGTACAGCATAATTTTTGAGGTAAAATATTTCCCTTTTCTCTGGAAAAACGGAGGCAAATGTATATTGTTTGGGTGGAAAGTTTTAATAAGAATCTGTGTCTTACTGCTTATACTTTTATTACACATATTTTTGTTATTATGATAGTCATTGTATAATTACCAATAGAATTAAGCAAATAAATGTGAGGAATTAGTTTAAAATATCTTTATCAAATAACTTTTTATTTGATAAAGATTTATCAAAATTGTCTGCAGCATTAATGTTTATTTTCAGAAAAGATAGCGTTATTTTATGACTTTGCTCCTTCTCCCCTCCCCCAGCACATAAGAGGAACTGTTTGTTACCACTGTTGCTTCAGTTAACATTAAGCATCTTGTGAATTTGTGCAGGTAGGGGTATTCATGTGGTGATAAAAGTTGTCTAATGCTGATGTTGTGGCTTCAAAAAGAAGCATTTAGAATATTTGACAATTTGAGCATGAAAAGCAATTTCTGTGGTCTAGCATTCTAGTGAGGCTGTTTTATCTGCTAGACTTCTTTCGATTCTGCTGGACTACGAGAGTTGCTTTGCAACAGCTTGGAGAATTAGACCCCACATCTGAGGCTTCAGTGTACTACTTCATGTATTCTTTTCAGTATCAAAGCAAGTAGAACAATGCAGACTTCATATAACTCTTAAGTATCACTGTGACAAGCAATATGGAGAGTAGCTCCTGCCTTTATGAGGGGTTGGTCTGACCTTCATGCTTTGTGCATTCTGCATCAATAACTAAGAGTAACAGGACTGATTTTTTTAAATCACACCTAATTCTTTTTTTAGAGTATTGTTTTTGGACCAAAACTGTGCCAGTTGTATGGAGCCCTATAAAATATTTGGGGAACAGAATTATCTTTCATCTGAACTACATGTAAAGGTTAAAACCCAGATATGTTTTCCAAATAATGTCTTTCAAAATGGGGAAAGGGGAAAGTCAGGTTAAAGTACACATTTTATACATACACTCCTGTTATGTCACTTACTAATTTTGGTGGGTTTCTGTGATGTAAAATTGATTGGACAGAAATAGGAATTACTCTGAACTCCTATAATTCTTTCAGTGATGATTTTATTTGTAATTTTTTTTTTTTTTTTTTTTAAGATTTCCCACTCAGGGGCGCCTGCGTGGCTCAGTCAAGGTTGAGCATCTGACTTGGGCTTATGTCATGATCTCGGGGTCCTAGGATCACCCCCACGACTGCTTGTCCCTCTCCTTCTGCCCCTTCCCCCTGCTTGTGCTCTCTCAATTGAATAAATAAAATGTTAAAGAGAGAGAGAGATTCCCCACTCATGTGAAAATGAGATTTACCAGTTTGGCTATGTAGTCTTCTGAAGAGGGTTAGATATACTCAGCTGACCGGAATGTACATGCGTATTAGAAGTTCAGAGTCCCCAAAGGGGACTTGTAGAAGCCATCCCTTTCCTTCTATCTATAATATACATATACCAACAGTATCTAGACCTGCACAAGTGCTGTGCCCTCTCCTTGTATCAGCCCTAGGATCCTGACAGCCCGAGAACCTCTGGTTAGGGATTCTGCAGTATCCCGAAGTATAAATTGATAGGCAAAGGTTATTATTTTATTCTTGAGTTGTACTGCTCTCAAATGGAGCACCAAAAAATGATAATAGATGTACGAGTGCTTTCTCATCATGCTGTTTGGTTTGGCTCTTTTTAGACTGTGACCGTGTTGAGGTAGATATTCTATTTTATCTAACCTCATCAGAAAAAATATACATGTTAAGAGCATGTGAATATTAGGCTGCTCTAGGAGGAGACTGTGGTTTCATTTTCCACAGTTTTCATTTGCCCACAGTTCAGAAGTAGATGATCTTCCTTCTGATGTATCGCCAGGTGATGACTAGTAGCTTAACAGTCTTCACAGTGCCTCACTTGTCATTCACCTCACTTCATCTCATCACATAGGCATTTTAATCATCTCACATCATCACAGGAAGGGTGAGTACAGTGTGTTTTGTTTTTTTTTTTTTAAGATTTAATTTGTTTATATTTGACAGAGAGATCACAAGTAGACAGGCAGGCAGAGAAAGGGAGAAGCAGGCTCCCCACTGAGCAGAGAGCCTGATGTGGGGCTCGATCCCAGGACCCTGAGATCATGACCTGAGCCCAAGGCAGAGGCTTAACCCACTGAGTCACCCAGGTGCCCGAGTATGGTATGTTTTGAGAGAGACCACATTCATATAACTTTTATTACAGTATATTGTTATAATTTTTCTATTTTATGGTTATTATTAACCTCTTACTGTGCCTTATTTCTAAATTAAACTATCAGAGGTAGGGATGTATGGGAAAAAAAACAGCATATATAGCTTTTGGTACTTTCTGTGGTCTCAGGCATCCACGGGGCACTTGGAATGTGTGTTGGAAGGGGTGGAAATGGAACAGGTTTCCCAACCATTTTGGATTTTGAGCAGGTTCTTAGATTGAACAGAAACTAAACATGATGAAAAGATCAGTGAGATGGTTGCTTCATTACCTGACAGCATTAACAGTAAACACTGTGTGCTTAACCCTGCCACAGAGTCCTTCTTGTGGTCATCAAGCATCTCTGTAAAGTAGGAAATCTTTATTATCCCCAAGTTCAGAGAAGTGAGACAATGGAGATTCAGTGACAATATAAGGATAAATTGTTTTCTTCAGTAAGCAGTGGGATCAGAATTCTAATCCTGGCAGGCTGGCTCCAGAGCTCTTCCTTATAGCCTCTGTGAGCTTCTGTTGCATCATTAGTAGTTAATACTTTATTCAAGCATATTGTTTTATTTGATATTCCATTATGTCCAGTGCCTTACACATTTTAGATCTTTTGCAAAATTAAGTGGTTTTTCTGTTTCAAAATTTTTGCTTAATTTGTCACAATAGATTCAACTTGATCTGTTTGAATTTATGTATACGCTAAGATGGCAATTTTTTGCTAGGTTTTTTAGCCAAGCTATTAAATGTCTTAATTTTTTAAAAATTCAGACAAACATATGCATGATCTTTAACTTGTACCTACCACTCTCACTTCGTTCTATAATTTAAGGCTCTTACCCAGTTTTTACTGTTCTTAGAATTCTTTGAAACTCTTCATATTTAAAACAATTTCATGTAAACAAATGTGATTGAATATTTAATGTCTGTAGAGATTATACTAGTCACAGCTATAATAACCTCGCTTTAATCTGTGTGCAGATATAGATTAAGTAAAAAAATTTTTTTGTATCTATATGTTTATCTTTGTGTTCCTTTGCTACTTGTCTGAAAGTGGGATTGAAGATATGGTTGAGAGTATAGGTGGTTGAAGTTTTGCTGTGCTTCATTTCTGGATAGACTAGAAATATCCTAATGTGGTTAAAGCTGATCTAGGTTAGGTTTATAAAAATATCTTGACACAGCTTTTGAAAAAGCCTTTTCTTTTTTTCAAAGATGACAAGATCAGCCTTTGCAGGATCCTCTTGGAGTCTGCTGTCATTGTAGCAATGTTCTTTATTCCAATGGATACCGGTTCTTTGGAGTAGTGGTTGCCAAAGGGGATGACCCAGTATCTCCCAGCAGTGGTGGTCCTCACAAGGCCATCACAACCTGTTGTTGAAGCCACTGTGGTCAGGATGTGATGGGCAAAAACTCAGTGTCAGTTTAGCAAGTAAACGCAGTTCATTGTGAAAGAGCTTCATTCAGCCTGCCTCTCTTGCAGTAACAGATTCAAAATAGGAAACATTGTACCTTTGTCCTAGATGGTTTGTTTTTTTTTTAAGATTTATTTATTTGACAGGCAGAGATCACAAGTAGGCAGAGAGGCAGGCAGAGAGAGAGGAGGAAGCAGGCTCCCCGATGAGCAGAGAACCCTGGGATCATGACCTGAGCCACCCAGGCGCCCCCTAGATGTTTTTGTGTGGGCTTGTGAAGGAGTGATCCCCTGTAATGTCACCATATTACCTTCTTCAGTTGCATTTAGATTTTAAGTAAGAGATGAACTGTGTTTTAGCATGCAGAAGTTGACAGCTTGTTTGGTTTTTGTCTCAGGGGACGCCCTCTATACCTGCAGCTGCCACTCTGTCTACAGTAATATCTGGGGATCTGGATCTGTTCACTGAGCAAGCTACAAAGTCAGAAGAGGTGGCAAAGAAACAACTCTCCAAAGACTCCATCTTATCTTTGTATGGTACAGGAACCATTCAGCAACAGAGTACTCCTGGTAATTCATTTTAAAATCTGCTGTCAACAACTTGTAGTGACTAGAAATATACCCATTGTTATTTTTCTATGTAATGAGTGCTTTTGTTGCAATTTGTACAAATACAAAATTGAAATGAATCATTAGAATTAAGCATATTACAGGATTCACAAAACTTTATTCACTTAGAATTAAGCTGTTCATGTATCACTTAATATTGTTTCACAAGCTTACAGAACATGGTTTTTGATATTGTTTCACAAGCTTACAGAACATGGTTTTTGAAGAATTACCTTGATTTGCATGAAGTTTACAACTTTTGTGTACAGTATTTTTCTGTTAGTAAACAACAAGCATGGTTATCACAAGAATTCCAAAACTTCGAGTTTTTAATAATTAAAATGAACTACTGCACAGTAAGATTTGTTGTTTACATAATCTGTTAGACCCCTTTCCTCTAAATAGTGAGCTGAAGTTAGAGAACATCCCACCTGCTTCTATTAAAGGCAGACACCATCAGCTCTCACTTGTGTGTTTGATAGGGGGAGCCCAGTGGTACACATCTACACTAACAGCATATAATCTTATGCTACGTAGTTTGGGTATTTTCTATAACTATTGCATAAGATTTACTTGTCCTAATTAAATGTGCTCAGGTTTATAACTGCCTTCTGGAAGTAACCAGTTATGAGAGTATTGGTATGAGTTCGAGCAGTAGGAGCAGACTGGAATTAAAATTTTTGCTGTGGGTAGTTCAGAAAGATGGTGATCCTTTTTCTGTGATTACAGAGGTAAGTGTAGTTGTATACAACAGTCCTGTTTTCTCATTTTCTTTTCATGGTTCTTAAAAATGTAGGTGTGTTTATGGGACCCACAAATATACCATTTACCTCACAAGCACCGACTGCATTTCAAGGTTTTCCATCAATGGGCGTGCCTGTGCCTACACCTGCAGCTCCTGGCCTTCTTGGAAATGTGATGGGACAGAGTGCGAGCATGATGGTGGGCATGCCCATGCCCAATGGGTTTATGGGAAACGCACAAACCAGTGTGATGCCACTTCCTCCAAATGTGGTTGGCCCGCAAGGAGGAATGGTGGGACAGATGGGTGCACCCCAGAGTAAGTTTGGCCTGCCACAAGCTCAACAGCCCCATTGGAACCTCTCACAGGTAAGGGGTCATTTCCAAAATCAAAGAGACTGGATTTATTTTCTAAATGGTTTTATTTAATCTAACAACCTGGCAGAAAGATTTGAGTAGGGGTAATGTATAAGGTGAGAACTGTTCATAGGTATTACGAAGTTACATCACATAGACAAATGAGCTGTCACTGACTGTATTGAGAATATGCTGTAAAGAAATGTTAAGCATTTTTTCATTTCAGGTTATAACACTGGCAAACATCCTATTTGTAATCACTAGAAATTATCTTGGGCATCTTGAGAGACTTCTTGTCTGTTCCACGCCCACCCCCCTACCCCCCATGGAAATTAGCATCAAGCTTTTAACCCAGCTTCCTGGTGGAATATTTTAATAGTCCACTTAGACCAGCCTCCTCTTCTCAAAAGCGCTATTTTATGAGGGATCTAGGCTGTTCTCTATGTCATTTGACTACTGCCCTTGGCTTTATAAGAAATACTTTTGTTTAAAAACCTTTATAATGTTGGGTTTCCTTTTTACTTAGGGACAGGTCCACATTTGTCTCAGACATCGCTTCGTATGTTAGTTTAAAGCCCAAAGCTGACATTTTAGTATACCTTCTTTCAAATCAGTTTCTGTTTTAGTGCTCCATTATTCTGACCTTAGACTTGGATTCATGCTCCAGCAACTCTTCCCTTCACAGTTCTTATCTGATGTTCCTCTAGCATTTGGGGGATCTTGGTTTCTGTTCTGGTCAGCTGTTTACCTTGAGAGCATTCTGGGAACCATCTATAGTGATAACTAACATTACCAAAACACTGTATATCACATGAATGCTTTTACGGTCACTATTTATAGTAGTCTCCACACCCAGTGTGGGGTTCATACTCAAAACCTTGAGGTCAAGAGTTTTATCCTCCACCAACTGAGCCAGCCAGGCACCCCTCTAGTCACTATCTAAAGGAATTACCAGGGGATGGCTCAATTGGTTAAGCATCGGACTCTTGATCTCTATCCTCTGGGAACCTCAAGTACCAAACGGCAGTAACAGCTTTTGTGTAGACAAAGTGCTGAAGCACGTCCAGTTCAGGTTAAGGTACTAGATGAATCAGTAAGGAGTTAGCGTTGGCCCTTACTTCCAGGCATGCTGCTGTTTTCCAGAACCCTCTCAGTGCAAGGTTGTTATAGCATCCTTTAGTAGGTATGAGGAACTAGACACTTACGCCTTATCGGCAATGTAGGGTATTAGTGTTTTTGCAAAATAACAAATGAACTTTATTAAGAATACATTCCAACACCAAGCATAGATTTTGAATCCACTCTGTGCTTTGTGATAAATCTTACCTTTCCTTTACTTATCATCAATCTTAGAAGGGAGAAGGTTAGGATGCTTCTATACATATATGATTCCAGTCTGGAATAAAAATACAGGTAATCTTACACCTTATATAATGAAAATTAATTTTAGATGTTTAGTGGTTAACTGAACTAAAGAAAAGTTATGCTTTATGATCTTTTTTAATATTTAGAAAATAGAACCATTTAACATTTTAATGAAGACAATAATAAGTGTCATACACAACGTATAATTTTGGAATATTTTACTTTCTAAAATTTCCCCAATCCTTACCGTTAAAGCACGACATGCTGGTAGAGTTGAAAGTTAGGATAGTGGACTCAGATACAAATTCAAAGATTGCTTTGCTACTTTTTTTTTTTCAATTTGAGGTTAATCTTTGGCGGACAAAAAAAATGAAGTCTTGAAAATGAATAAATAGAATATAATTGAGATCATTTTATGGACAGTATTAAAAAAGGTGGAAGGAAATGAACAGGAAGGGAACAAAGTAGCTTTCTCTAGGGAAATATTGTTTGGTAGTCTGCTTTTACTCCTGTGCTTTGACTAATTTTCACATTGATGAAAAATACTTACATTTGCTATTAAACTTCATTATCTGATAAATTAATCTCAAATAAAGGCAGCTTCTAATACAACAGGGTAACTTAAAAATGTCTAACTATGGCTAAAGAAACAAGAATTAAAAGTGAAGTAAGCCTCTTAAAATAAGATTTTATGTTTCACAGATGAATCAGCAAATGGCCGGCATGAGTATCAGTAGTGCGACCCCAACAGTGGGTTTCGGCCAGCCCCCCAACACAACAGCAGGATGGTCTGGAAGCTCATCGGGTCAGACTCTCAGCACACAGCTGTGGAAATGAAAACTGCAATGCAAGTTTCATCCAGAACTACCACCTGACATTCCTTGCTAAAACGCATCTAGTTCCCGTTTATTCATGTACATATATTTTTTTTCTTTTTCCCCATTTGTTCATATTAAGAATTATCTGACTGACCGTGTTGGTCTGTACTGATTAAAATTTGATGTGAAAGCAGGTTGAGAAACCATTTTATGTCAAGGGCAGCTTAGCTCCTTTCCCATGATTTCATAGACCACATTATTTGAGAAGCTGCTCAGTCAACTTGCGTAATCAGTTTTACTCTCAATAAAATGATAGCTCTAATGTCTGCATATAAGGGAAGTAGTTATCATGTTAGTAATACCTCTAACAGTATAAACCCCACCCCCAAATTAGCTAGTAATCCTGTAGGAAGGTACTGTATGATCGAACATTTAATCATATAAATAGAATGTAAATGTATCACTGAGCACTGTTTTCTAGTGTATCAAAATTCTTTTATTTCATCATTCACTTCACTGTGCTGTTGTTATGATGTGCTTAACAGGGAACGTGGTTAGTGAAAGGAAGATAAACCTGGATGTTACTACAAAACTTAGTTTAACAAATGTTTAAAGAACTCAAATTTTATCTGCCTCTCTTGTAATTTGGAGCTCTTCTTATGTACATAGTGCTAATAACACGAAGACCTTTCTCTGCACTATATGCAAACAGGGTAACTAAACAAAGCCACTTTCAATCCTTGAAGGTATATCCAGGTTTATGACAGTAATTGTGTTTACATCTTATGGTGCCTAGTATTGACAAAATGTTATATCCCTATATTAAACAGATGAATCCATAGACCTTTTTATTTTTGTGGGTTTTATTTCCTACAGTGTATACTGCCACCAACCTTACAGAACGTAACATTGCAAAGTGAGGAATTGGGAACATTTAGTTGACAAAAATGCCTGTTACTTGTTTCTAAAACCTGCTAAGTTCTACCAATTATAAGGCCAAATGGGAAAAAAAAAAAACGTACATCAGGTACTCAGAATGGTATCCCACAGTGGCACTAGCTGTACTGTACAAAGAACCAGTTCAGTTGTAGGGAAGACATGCAGGACAAATGAAAACAAAAACATACACTTGCTGCCACCCCATCAGCTGTGTGAACTGACCAGCTCTGCTGAAACAGATGCCTTGTCAGATGTCTGTCAGAAGCCAACATGGGCTGTCGTCCTGAAGCCAAGCGAACAATACCTGAACGTTCTGCAGCCTGACCTCTGGGCTCCTCTCCCATGTCCACTAGCCGGCAAACTGCACCAGCTGCTGCTTCAGTTTATACCTCAATTTTCACTGTGTCCAGGCGGTACTTCGGCTCGTTGGCTAGGTTAACCTTCTCTGTCCGAGTGTGCCACACGAGAACCTGGAGGGGAGGGAAATCTTTTGGGTAGCCACACTTCTTAACGCTGACACTCAACAAGGTCAAGCAGCACAAGTGAAATGAATACCTTGGTGCAGTTACTTGCTTTTGGTTCCAGTTCTTCAACTGTTGTTATCTGTTTTAGAAAATCAGATTCTTGCATCCCTGGCTGGGATCCACGACGCTTAAATACGGCTTTTGGATTGGACAAGATGACTTGAAGACTTACAGCAAATCCTTTGTGAAAAGTTTAAAAAAAAAAAAAAGTTTAAAATAAAATACTGGTGTACTTCTCTTTTTTCTTTAAAAATTCGGACACATCAAAATTTTTTTTAAATGCCAAGTATGTGCCAGGTCTTGGTTCACGAAGTTGAATTAGGAGCATTACACGTGTGACAGTCTCAAAAGGAAAACCAGTCATTACAATGTAGTACCTTCAGGGCCATGACAAAGGTGTATGTGCGGGGTGGGAGCAGGGACAACATCTACCGTAAAATACAAAGTCTAGGCTGTTGCTAATCAGCTGCTCGTTCACAGAGGACATCACGCCCCGACACTCGGCTCTCTGGGAATTAAGAACTACATGTAGTTGAAGAGCACACAGACTTACCTAACTGTCCTCTGGGTGTGAGTGTGCCCACCGAGGTCTCCTGCCTGTTCTTTAACGTTTTTATGTGTGCTCTTATCTGAACCAGTGCCGCTGTGATTTGTGATTTACTTTAAATTTAGAAGACTGGGGAATAGAAGTCAGGTAGGAAATGAAAAGTATATAGTCATTTCGTTTAAATTTCCAGTTTGGTTCAACCTGACAAGGGTGGGGGGGGTTGGAAATCAGTGCAGGAGATATCAGTCCCATTTGATAAATTTGGTTTGGGGGCTTAGTTTCTTTAAGGAAACAAATGACTGTCAATTTCTTTCAATGGTTTAGTCATAAAAATTATTACTATTTATATCTGTAGTTTAATAAACCCTGTTTTAAAGGCTTAGCCATTAAACACTCTACAAGCTATCTAAGTAAGCAACTGCTACAAACTTTGTAGTTGTTCTGAAAGTCTGAAGCCCTAGACCTCTGCTGCTGAGGACTAAGCAGACACTCTAAAGTAAGACACCTTCCCAGAATTAGCTGTGAGGACCAATCCCCAGGAGCACTTCTTAGCAACATTTTGCCCTCTTCATTAACTGAGTTGATTTGTGTGGTGGTGTTGTTGTTGTTTTCCCCAAAAGTATAGTTAACTAAGTACCAAATGATACCAGGCAGTAATTAGGGAGTTGTGAGAAAACCACAACCAGCATTCTCATCACCTCTCCACCTGCCAGACTGGGCCAGTCCCACATCTAGGCCCTGCCTCCTCTACAGGAACACCTCCCGTGAAGCCACCTACAAACACATCACATGCTGAGTGACACATAATAAAGCCTTAACCTAAGGACTGGCCGCCCCAGTATCCTCCACAAATCCTGGGTGGAAGCAGCACATCCTAGCAGAAGGAACATTAAATCTGGAATTAGAAGCCTTTTGTTTTTGCCTGGATCCTTGTACTTGGGACATGGGTCAAGTCACTTAAACTTTCTCGATCCTGAAACTTCCCCATTTCCTCATCTGCAAGAGGTGTGACACCTTTTCAGCTCACTGTAAAATTAGTGAATGGAAAGACCCCCACTAACCACAAAGCATTGTTCAACACAGTATATAAATAAAAACACCATTATAAATATCATGAAGGGCAGGTGGCTTACGGCTGGACAATGGTTGATGATAGGAAAAGGGCCTGTGAAAGTGGTGGCAGAATCAGGCCACCTGCATGCATCTCTCACCCCTGGGCTAACAAGTCTGAAGCCTTCCTCAGACAGCTAAAACAGCCACAGACCTCTTCAGCAAAAAGCCAAAGGTTCAAATTCACACATAAAAAGTGACTTTTCTAATAGGTGAACTTTGACTTTAGTGTCCTATCATGCCTTCTTCTTTTTCTCTAGATGAGGACTGCCCTCAATCACTCAAGATTCAGGTATATTTTTCACGTGGCTTCAAGGTACTATTTCCCCATTCTTACTAAAAAACAAAACCCAAAAATGTAGAGAAGTCTGTCAGAAAATGCTACGAACCCACTTTGATTCTCTTCATTTTCCCTTGTCTTTAACACATTCATCATGGTGACCACTGAATGTGTATTTTCTTGCTCTCCTTGGTTCAGGAACAACCTTCTGTTTCTTACAAGCAAACTTACAAAGCACAGTGTACAACTTCCACAAGCAAAGCCGACGGCTGGTCCTTTCCCGGCCTCACTGGAGCAAAGGGTGCACCTGGCAGGCCAGCACCCTGGAAAGAGATGGTAGTGGGTGGCTCACCACAGTAACAAAGTGGTTTTCTGTTTTCTCACACACAAGGGGGAGGTGGGCAATTCAGATGCTCTTCAGTCTTCTGCCCCCTTTGCTGTGCCCCTGCTCAATGAGCGCTTCAAAGGAAGCAGGTCACAGCCAGCATGTAGGAACCACACACTAACTAGGCCCAAACTCTGGGTTGCCTTTCAGGGAATCATCTGACCTGCTATGAAACCGAGGGAATTAGAGAGTTCTCCTTCTAAAAGCAGCACAAAGACTTTCTAGCTCCTTAAACCACTGCTTCCAACCCAAGATGGATATTTTGGGTTTTCTTAATTTCCAAGTACTTATGCCTCAAGTATTATATGTACCCTTTTTACTAGTGAAATTAATTTAGCTTTAAGGATATTGGCAGTAGTTTTTGAGATACTAGGAGCCTTACAAAAATCATGGGAGTAGGATTCTCTGTCCTACGGATGTATAAAAAATAAAATGCAAATTAAAACTGGTTACCCAATCTTAGCACAGGACTTCCTGACTTCAGGTGAGGTAGAGATAGGGTGGAGATAACTGTCTCTTACGTATGTTTGTATACCTATGTGTGTATATGTATGCATGTGTATGCACATAAATATATGGATGTATGTAATAAATTCATGTTACACATACTCGATATAAACATAACCTAACATACATGTATTTTCTAGTACCTAGCAACATAAAATTCAAAATACCTGAGCTACAAAAATTAGCACATGCACAAATAAACTGGAAAATACAACCCCATAATGAAAACAGTCAACAGAAATCAGTAGAATCAGTCAACAGAAATAATACAGAACAAAGATATTAAAACATAAATAAACCTCATGTGTTCAAAAAGGTAGAGGAAAGATTGAGCATGCTAAGGAGATACAGAAGATAGAAAAAAGACCCAAAAGTATCCCATTGTTGTAAAAAATATACTGGCTGGTATTATCAGCGGATAAGACATTGAAGAATGAAAGACTAGTAAACCTGAAGACATAGCAACCAAAACTACCAAAGGTGTGTCATCTTTTCTGTGACACACAAGTCACAGAAACCGAATGAAAGGTGGAAATGGGATAGAAAATAAAAATTCAAGAAATAACAGAAAACTTACGAATTTGATCAATAAGGATATATAAGATTTAACCAACTTGACCTGACATTTTCGGGCACTCCATCTAACAAAACAATACACAATATTCTCAAGTACAAATGGACCATTGTCAAAACAGGCCATAGTCTGGGTCATAAATTAAATCTCAATAAATTTAAAAGAACTCAAATCATACAAAGTGTTTCTTTGACCACAATGGAATTCAAATAGAAATCAATGATACGACGAGATCTGGAAAATCTCCAAATATTTGGATACCAAACAATGTAATTCTAAATAAGTTAGGATATAAGGAGAAATCAAAAGAGAAATGAAAAAAGTGGTTAACTGAATGAAAACAAAAACAAGAATGTGGGATGCATCTAAAACAGTACTGAAGGGGTGCCTAGGTGGCTCTGTCCGTTGAGCATCTGACTCTTGATTCTGGCTCAGGTCGTGAGCTCCAAATCTTGCTGGATTCAATTGGTTGGATTCATGACATTCCATCATGACTGAGGTTTATTCCAAAACTGCAATATTGGTTTAACATTTCAAAATCAATCAGTATAATTCACCAAGTTAGACTTAAAAAGAAAAAAATTATAATAGATGGAGAAAATGAATTTGACAAAATCCAATATCAAGGTAAGATTTTGTAAAAGCTACTCAGCAAACTAATAAAAGAACTTCCTCAACTTGATAAAGGGCATCTACAAAATACCTATGGCCGATAGTATATATGCTTCATGGTGAAAAACAGTGTTAATCCCTTGAAGACTGGAATGAGGCAAGGTTGTCTGCTCTCAATTTTTATTCAACAGTGTACTGGAGGTCCTAGTCATTGCAATAAGGAAAAAACAAATACCAGACAAATGGGAAAGGAAAAAGCAAGTCCAGCAAATCTCTTCCTCCTTCCAGCCCTAGTTAAAAGCATCAGTAGTGCTTACCAGTACCTTCTATTGTGTATCAGTCTCACCCCTATATACTTGTCCCACCAGAATATTCTCTTTTCTAACTACACATAACCTAATCTCAAGCAAGACTGTTAAAAGCCAAAACTTTTCCTAATTCCCAAAGGATAGATTTTGGCAACAATACCAGTCTGGTCACAAGAAAGATACTAATGATATTTTTGTCCTGACAGCCACTCTGGATAATGGTATTAGAATGCTGGTCTCCTGACACGCTTCCACTACTGGCATTAAGTATCAGGTAATTTCAGAAGTCGGTCTCTACTCACTTGAAATTAAAAAAAAAAAAATTCCAAATTAAAACATATACATGTACATGTAGGGGCGCCTGGGTGGCTCAGTTGGTCAAGTGTCTGCCTTTGGCTCACATCATGATCTCAGGGTCGTGGGACTGAGCCCTGCAACTAGGCTCCCTGCTTCGTGGGGGAGTCTGTTTCTCCCTCTGCCCCTACCCCTCTCCTGAGCAGAAGCTCACTTGCTCTCTTCCTTCTCAAATAAATAAAATCTTAAAAACATATATATACACATATATATATGTATGTACATATATATATATGTATATATATATATACACACACATATATATACGTATATATATACACATATATATATACACACATAAATTGTCTCAGGGAATTGTCTTAGAAAGAAAGATGTGTGTGTGGCACTTCTCTCTTCTGTAATTCTTTCTGAGGTGATCCACTCTCAGCTCTTCCTAGCAGAGCACATCTGGTCTTTCAGAGAAAGTGAGAGAGAGTGTATGTGTGTGTGAGAGAGAGAGAGAGAGAGAGAGTGTGTGTGTGTGTGTGTGAATCTTCCTTATCTACCCACCCCTTTATTGAGATATAATTCTTAGATACGGAAAGGATGGGGTTAAGTGGCTTTTATTATATTCATAACTCTGGGCACCTTTTAAAACTCTTCTTTCTCTACTGAATGGTCTTGGCACCCCTGGCAAAAATCAACTGACCATAATATAAGAGTTTATTTGTGCTCTGTCATTTCCATTCTATTCATTCATATGCTTATTCATATGCCAGTGCCATACTATTACTGTAGCTTTATATACTAAGTTTTCAGATCAGGAAGTTTAAGTCTTCCAACTTTGTTCTTTTTCAAAGTTGTTTTGGCTATTTTGAGTCCCTTCCTTTCCCATATGAATTTTTTTTTTAAAGATTTTATTTATTTATTTGACAGAGAGATCACAAGTAGGCAGAGAGGCAAGCAGAGAAAGAGAGGAGGAAGCAGGCTCCCTGCTGAGCAGAGACCCCCCCCCCCCCGATGCGGGGTTCGATTCCAGGACCCTGGGATCATGACCTGAGCCGAAGGCAGAGGCTTTAACCCACTGAGCCACCCAGGTGCCCCTCCCATATGAATTTTAAGGTAACTTTGAAAATTTCTGCAAAAAGGGCAGCCAGAATCTTGATAGGAATTACCTTGAATCTATAGATTAATTTGGGGAATATTGCCATTTGAGTAATACATCTTCTAACCCATAACAATGTCTCCTAATCCAGGAACAGAAGATGTCTATTTGTTTAGTTCTTTAATTTCTCTGAATAACATTTTATAGTTTCTACTTAACAAGTCTGATACTTTTTTTGTTAAATTTATTACTAAGTATTTCATTGTTTCTGACACTGTTGTAAATAAAACTGTCTTAAGTTTCATTTTTCAGACTGCTCATTGCCAATGTATAGAAACACAACTGATTTCTTGGGTTGATCTTGTATCTGGCAACCTTGATGAATTTATTTACTAGCATGAATAATTGTGATTTTTTTTTAAAGTAGGCTCCAATACAGGACTTTAACTTATAATCCTGAGATCAAGAGTTGGACATTGAACCAACTGAGCCACCCAGGCATACCCCTTCCCTCCTTTTTTTTTTTTTTTTAAGATTTTATTTATTTATTTGACAGAGATCACAAGTAGGCAGAGAAGCAGGCGTGGGGTGGGGGGAAGCAGGCTCCCCGCTGAGCAGAGAACCCGATGCGGGGTTCGATCCCAGGACCCTGGGATCATGACCTGAGCTGAAGGCAGAGGCTTTAACCCACTGAGCCACCCAGGCGCCCCATCTCCTCCTTTTTTTAAGTAGGCTCCATGCCCAGCGTGGAGTGGAACAAGTTGTGTATATATTCATGAGGATTTTCTATGTAAAAAAATCATGCTTTGATAACTGAAGATATTTTCTTTTATAACCTGGATATCTTTTGTTCCTTTTTCTCAACTAATTACCCTGGCAACAACCTACACTACAACAGTGAATACAACTCTGAAGAGAGGTTATCCTTGTCATGATCTTAGGGGAAAAGCTTTCATCTTCAGCTATTAAGTTGGTTTTTTTTTTTTTTCCATAGATGCCCTGTATCAGATAAAAGACATTCTTTACCATTCCCCATTTATCAATCTAGTGTTTTTATCAAGAAAAAATGTTGAATTCTGTCACATACTTTTCCTGCATCTATTGATTTGATCAGGTGGCACTTGTTGTTTGTTCTACTGATATGGTATATTACATTTACTGACTTTTGTATATGAACCAACCTTATACTGCAGGGTTAAATCCTACCTACTCATGATATATAATCCTTTTTATTGTATGTTGCTGGATTAACTCCACTAGTATTTTGTTTAGAATTTTTGCATCTATATTCACGAAGGATATTGGTCTATGGGTTTTTTTTTCTTATACCAGTTTTGGTATGAGGATAACAATGGCCTAATACAATTATTCAAACATGTTCTCTCCTTACCAATTTTTGGAAATGTTGTGAAGGATTGGTTTTAACTCTTCTTTAAATGTTTGTTGGAATTCACTAGCAAAACCATCTGTAACTGGGCTTTTCTCTATAGAAGTTTTGTTGATTATTAATTCAATCTATTTTTTATAGGTCTATTCATATCTTCTATTTCCTTTTGAGTCTGTTTTGTTTTCTTAAGTAATCCTCTATACCTACATCCAATATGGAACTTGAACTCACAGCCCTGAGATTAAGAGTTGCATGTTTCTACCAACTGAGCCAACCAGGTGCCCCCTTAATCAGTTTTAATAGTCTTTCCATTAATTTGTCCATGTCATCTACATTATCTAATTTGTTGGCATACAATTTTTCATGCTTTTCTCTTACAGTCTTTTTTAAATGGTAGTAATGCTCCTGTTTTCATTTATGATTTTAGTAATTTGAGGCTTGCCTCCTTCTCCCTGGGCAGTTTAAGTAAAAAGTTTGTCAATTTTCTTGATGTTTTTAAGAACAAACTTTTGGTTTTGCTGATTTCCTCTATTGCTTTTCTATTCCCTATTTCATTTATTTTAGCCAAATCTTCATTTTCTTCCACTTGTTATTTTGGGTTTAGTTTGCTCTTCTGCTTCTAGTCTCTTATGGTAAAAGATTAGGTTATTGGTTTCAGATCTTTCTTTTTAATAGAGGCATTTGTAAGTGTAAATTTTCCTCTAAGTACTGCTTTAGCTGCATTCCCTAAGCTTTAGTATGTTGTCTTTCCATTTTCATTCATCTAAAAATATTTTCCAATTTCCCTTGTGATATCTTCTTTGACCAAGTGGTTATGAGTATGCTGTTTAATTTCCATATGCTTTTAAATTTCAAACTCCTTTCTGGTAGTGATTTCTCATTTCATTCCAGCATGGCCCAAGAACACACTATGTATGCTTTCAACTATTTTAAATTTATTAAGACTTGTTTTATGGCCCAACATAAAAATTACTTCATAGTCCATCCTAGAGAATGTTCAATTGTGCATTTGAAAGGAATGCATATTCTCTTGTTGAGTAAAGTATTCTCTAGATGTCACAGGTCTTGTTGATTTATAGTACTTTTCAAGGCTTCTTAGTTCGTCTTCTAATTGTTCTGTTATTTAAAATGGAATACTGATGTTCGCAACTGTTATTGTTGAACTGTATTTTCCCTTCAGTGTGGTCATTTCTGCTTTATATATCTTAGGGCTCCATTGTAAGAAGCATATATATTTTCAACTGTTGTATCTTCGTAAGGGACTGACACTTTTATCATTATAAAATAACCTTTTTGTGTCTGGTAGCAATTCTGAAAGTCTATTTTGTCTGGTATTCATATAGTCACTCCAGCTCTTTTTTTGGTTCCTGTTTGCATGGCAAGTCTTTTTACATTCTTTTGCTTTCAACCTATTTCGATACAAAATGTTTTCCATGGAGAGCATTATACTTCCATCATGGTGCTTTTCGATTTGTTGGGTTTGTTTTTTTTAATCCATTGTGCCCATATGTGTTTTGACTGAATTGTTTGATCTATTTATATTTAATGGAATTACTGGTAAATTAAGATTTACATCTGCCAGTTTGCTGTTTGTTTCCTATATGTTTAATATCTTTTAATTCCTCTATTCCTCCACTACCATCTTATTTTGCATTAAAAGGATATTTATTAGTGTGTCATTTCTTCAGTTATCCTTTCTTGTATAATATTTTTTGAGTGACTTATTTAGCAGTTTCCCTGAAGATTATAATTAGCATCTTAACTTCTAACAGTTGAGCTTAAATCAATATCAATTTCAAGAGTACACAAAAGCTTTGCTCTTACCATAGTAGGCTCTAAGGGTGCCAGGGTGGCTCAGTTGGTTAAGCGTCTGCTTTGTCTCGGGTCATGATTCCAGAGTCCTGGGATCAAGTCCTGCATCGGGCTCCCAGCTCCATGGGGAGTCTGCTTCTCTCTCTGACCTTCTCCCTTCTCATGTTTTCTCTCTCTCCCAAATAAATAAATAAAATCTTTACAAAAATAGTAGGCTCCATTATTCCTCCTCACTTTGTGCTACTATCACAAAATTATGTCTATATTTTGTATCTCTCAACCCTGATTTCTAATTATTATTTATGCACTTGTCTTTTAAATCAAAAAGTGAGGGGGAAAAGAGAGGTAAAAATTACATTTGTACTCTTTTAAAAATTTATCTATACTTTACTTTTATTGGTACTCATATTTGTGTGGATCAGAGTTACTGTCTGGTATCCTTTCATTTCAGCCTGAAAGACTCCTTCAGTACTTCTTACAGGACATGTTTGCTAGTCATAAATTTTCTGGCATTTGTTTATCAGGAATATATTAATTTCTCCTTCATTTTTGAAGGATACTTATGCTAGATATAGCATTCTTGGTTGATAGTATTTGCAAAATTGATACACAAAAATTTGTTGCACTTCTATGCACTAGTAATGAATATCACAAAGAGAAATTAAGGAAACATTCCCATTGCCTCAGAAATAAAATATAAGGAAGATTTCAAACCTATAATAACCAAAATAGTACAGTATTTCATGAAATAGATACAGGGATAAATGAAACAGAAGAGCCCAGAAATAAACCCATGAATATATGATCAATTAATTTATGACAAAGGAGCCAAGACTATACAACAAGGATAGCACAGACTCTCCAATAAATGGTCTTGGGGAAACTGGACAACTACATGAAAAGAATGAAACTCAACCACTAACTTACACCATACACAAAAATTAACTCCAAACAGATTAAAGACTTGAATATTAAAACTGGAATCCATAAAACTCCTACACAAAAACATACATTGTAAGCTCCCTGATGGCAATCTTGGTGATGATTTTTTGGATCTAATACCAAAAGAAAAGGCAAAAAGAGCAAAAACAAATAAGTGCGACCACATCGAAATAAAAGAAAGCTTCAGCCCAGCAGAGGAAACTTTTTATTTTTTTGTGGAAAAAATAAAAAGAGAATGGGAGAAAATATTGGCAAATCATATTGCTAAGGGAGTTAACATCCAAAATATATAAAGAACTCCTATAACTAAAAAAAAAAAAAAAAAAAAACACAAAAAAACAGAACAATCTGATTTTAAAATGAGCAGAGGACCTGAATACACATTTTTCCAAAGAAGACGTACAGATGGCCAACAGAGACATGAAAAGATGCTCAACATCATTCACCATCAGGGAAATGGAAATCAAAACCACAATGAGATATCACCTCATGCATGTTAGAATGGCTAGAGTCAAAGAGACAAGAAATAAGTGTTGGCAAGGACATGGAGAAAAGCGGACCCATGCACACTGTGGGTAGGAACGCAAATTAGTGCAGCCACTAAGAAAAACAGTATGGAGATTCCCCCCAAAATTAAAAATACTATATGATACAGCAATACCACTTATGGGTATTTATAAAAGAAAATTAAAAAACTCAAAAAGATCTATGCACACACGGCCCTCTGCCCCATGTTCACTGTGATATTATTTACAATGGCCAATGCATAGAAGCAACCTAAATGTCCGCTGGTGGATGAATGGATAAGAAGATGTAGATATATACCCACTGGGATATTACTCAGCCATAAAAAGAAGGAAATCTTGGGGCCCCTGGGTGGCTCAGTGGGTTAGAACCTCTGCCTTTGGCTCAGGTCATGGTCTCAGGGTCCTGGGATCGAGCTCCGCCATCGGGCTCTCTGCTCCGCAGGGAGCCTGCTTCCCTCTCCCTCTCTGCCTGCCTTTCTGCCTGCTTGTAATCTCTGCCTGTCAAATAAATAAATAAAATCTTTAAAAAAAAAAAAAAAAGAAGGAAATCTTGCCTTTTGCAACAATGTGGATCAACCTTGAGTACATTAGGCTAAATGAAATAAGTCAGAGAAAGACAAATACCAAATTATCTCACTTATATGCAAAATCTAAAAAAGAAAAACTCACAGATCCAGGGAACAGACTAATGGTTGCCAGAAGGAGGCAGATAGAGGGTGATCTGAAGGTACCAAGTCTCAGTTACAAAATAAATAATTCCTGGGGATGGTGACTATAGTTAATACTATATTGTATATTTGGAAGTTAAAGAGAGCTGAACTTAGTCCTCATCACAAGAAAAACATTTTAACTATACATGGTGATGGATATTAACTAGACTTACTGTGGTGATCATTTTGCAATATAGACAAATGTTGTACACCTAAAACTAGTATGTTACATGTCAATTATATCTCAATTTAGGAGATGGAAATCTGCTACATAAGTACTGTTTTTCCATAATCGTATACCTTCCAGTCTTGGAATCTGTGAACTATCCACCTGAAAAACAGATGCATTGATAGTCGTGTTTCAGGAATCATTTTCACTATGCTTAAATCAGATATAGAAAGCAGAAAAGGAGGCTGTATAAAAGGAATGTGTCCTTTACTTAGTGACTATAGTGTCTAAATTGCCACTACTTCACCTAAATGTTCAGCTACAGATTTTCATGGCCCTAACCCTAAATACGCATGTGCCATGTGTGCTCCTATGGGGCAGGCAGAACTCTGGTCTTCCACATTTATTTCCAATTATACCTTCGAACGATTTTCTTCTAGTGCAGAAAAGGAATGAAAAAGCATGACCTGGCTGTTAAATGGATCTGTTAATCTGCTCCATAATACAGACTGAAACTTTATAAGCCTTATTTTTTTTTTTTTTTGGTCCAGTTTTTAAAACTTCTAAAAAGCCATTTAGCAGTCATTATTCTTTGTGGAAAAAATAAAACACTTTTCATTTCTAAGACCTATTCTTTATTTAATCTATAAACAATTCATTTGAATCTTTACTCTGAAAACAAACCATCACAGAAACCTAAATCTTCTAAGGAAACTGTCAGGATGCTGAATCAGGATGGAAAGAATCAAAGATAAATTAAGAAGCCTTAATTAACTGATACTAAAAATATCCACAATGGATTTTTTTTTGTAGGTTGGTGGCAGAGAACTAAGACACGCCTAAGACTGAAGTTCAGAAGGGGAAATGGGCCTGTTGGCTCAAAAGCCAAAAGGACTCTGATGAGACATGAAGTGTTGTCTGTGTTGAGAATGGCTCAGTCAACAAGGTTGACGGTGTCTGATGAACAATCACTGTCTCATGATTTGTTTTGCCTATGAGATTTTCTGCTTTTCCTTACCCATGAATACTACCAAATGTGCCCCTAAGCCACTCTATTCCAACCCAGAAAATACAGCAGAACCGGAGAAGAAGATATCTGTATTCCTATTCCTCAGACCCCAGCACATAGAAGTAAAATAATTTTTCAAATAACATAAAATAACGATGTAGCAAGAATATGGAGAAATTGGAACTCCTGTGCATTGCTGATGGGAATGTAAAATGATGCAGCCATGGTGGAAAAAAAGTATCGCAGTTCCTCAAAAACAAGCAAAAATCAAACATACAATACCATATGGTCCAGCAATTCTACTTCTAGGTGTACACTCAAAAGCACTCAGAGCAGTGGCTTACAGTTACTTGTATGCATGTGTTCGCAGCATTATTCACAATAGCCAAATGTCCACCAATGGGTCAATGGGTAAACAAAATGTGGTCTATATATACAATGAAATATTATTCAGCTTAAAAAAGGCATGAAATTCTGACACAAGCTACAACACGGACAAACCTTAACGACATCATGCTAAGTGAACTAAAAAGGACAAATAGTGCATAACTCCACTTACATGTGGTTCCTGAAACAGTCCAATTCATAGAGCTAGAAAGTGGACTCCAGGACTGGGGTGGAGGTGGGGCACTACTTCGTGTTTCATGGGTACAAAGTACAAGTTTGTGATGATGAAGAATTTATGGAGATGGAGAGTGGAGATCACTGCATGACAGTGTGAATGTACCTAATACTATCTCCTACTTAAAAATAGTTAAAATGGCAAATTCTATGTCAAGTATATTACACCACAATTTAAAAAGATTAAACTTGCCTTCCCGGTGAAAACTGTTTTTTAGATTGCTGGTGGTGCTTTTCTGTTGTTGTTATTTTAAAAACTCCTCTCCTATGCGCAAATTCTCTTCTTGCTTGGTCCATGGAAGTGTTTTCTATGGAAATTAATTTTACTGAACATTCTCAAACTTTTTCAGCAGCGGCTATCCTACCTCCAACCTCCACATGAGACTCAGTGGGTGGCAGGGCAAGAGGCCACAGCTACGAGCCCCCAGAAGAAATGGAAGAGTAGCGGCTAACCACCTACACGAGCCGTTCTTATTTCTAGCTTTATCTAGCTTTACCTTTATATCTAGCTTTATCATCACTTCAGACTTAAAAAAAAAAAAAAGGAAATTATGGACACCCTCCCCACTAGCAGCCACACCCAAGGATTATGGTTTAATTATCAGTGAAGAAGCCCACGTATAGATGTTCTCTCAAATTCTGATGTGTAGCCAGGTTGAGACCCACTGACTTAGACACTCCTTAGAGAGCTCTCTGGAGTAGAACTCAATGTTCAAAAAAATCTCACCATTTAGAAATAATGGCATGGGTGCCCTGGTGTCTCAGTCGGTTAAGCGTCTGACTTCGGCTCAGGTCATGATCCCAGGGTCTTGGGATCGAATCCTGCCTATGGCTACCAGTTCAGTGGGAAGTCTGCTTTTTCCTCATTTTGTGCCTTGCCCTCTCTCCCTCTCAAATGAATAAATAAAACTATTTTCTAAAAAGAGAAAGAATGGCAATTAGGGCTCAAAAGGAATAAGAAGCTGTAAAACTTTGAATTCTGATAACCCTTAAACCAGAAATAAAGACAAGTTAGAATTCAAGAATTCAGCAAACATTTGTTCAAGCTACTACTGTAAGCAGCCATGCCCAGGCAGGTAGAAGAGATGACGCCTCTCCCAGTGGAGCTCCCCGGCTCCACGAGCAGAGGAAGCCTGGGGCAGGCAGGAAACCCACGTGAGCACTACCCTGAGGACAAGTGCATGAGGGGAACATGTGGGAGCAGCTTCTATGTGCATGGAAAAATCAAGAAAAATTTCCCAGAAAAAGCTATCCATTTACTGAGTCTTGAAAAGGGACTAGGAATTAGTGAGGCAAACCTGGGAAGATAAGGTGACATTCCCTTTTCTGGAAGGCAGCGTGTGCCAGTCTGGATTACCCTGGGCCCAGGAGCAGGGGACAGTGCTTGGCTGACCCTGGTGGTGGGTCAAGGTGAAGTGATTTGAAATGAGGTGGACTCAAGTGCACAGCGTCTGGGGTTCGGTGATACAGCTTCTCAGGGGGCCCAAGAAGAGCGTCCGCTAAGTTCAGCTTCTGAAGCCAGTGCAGAGACTTGACCTCGCCAGCCCCCAGGTCAACCACGCATGGCAACGACCCTTAATTCTCATTTACACTAATACACTGTCTGCCTCTTCGACAGAGTCCAAATGAAAACTCTATCTCCAGACGCTCTCCCACAAGCTCTTAGGAAAGTCAAGGTGGTGACAAAGGACGTTTCTCCCCTCTTGTGACCCGATTAGAAAGTGTGAGAATCATTCTTTGAAATCCTTCCTCCACATGCCATCCATAATTATGAAATGATTTGTCATCTGGGAAATCATGAAAATGAACATAAATCTACTTCTCAACTTTCTAATGATCTGTTTTGGCTTTCTCTTATTGATCAGTCTCTTTTTGGAGTACTTAACCTAAAGCCAGGGACGGTGTTTATCTCCACATGCCATCCTGCACACAGAGTTTGGTCCCTGAATGATGATGAGCACAGGTCCACCAGCCAGGACAGACACAAAGTCCATCATGAGCCCAAAGCAATGAGTTCACATGCTCCTAGGTGTTACCGTCAGGAATGATCTGAAGCGGCTCTGTGTGGTGAGAATTCAAACACTGACAGAACAGCAGAAACTTCTGCAGAATCTGTTCTCCTTTCAACCTCACCACAACCCAGAGGGCAGGTGTTTGGACCCCTAATCTCTAGGTGGGGAACCTCGGCAAGCCCGGCCTGCTATGCCCCGGCGGAGCGTGGGTGGCAGCGATGCCCCTCCCCCACAGTCCATCTTCATCAGTGCTCCGGTCCCCACGGTCATCAGCCACACACAGCCCTGGGCCAATTCCCCCGGACAGGCCTATGAGTCATCTGAACGCAGGGGACAGGGGAACACAGACACAGTCTGATCTTGCTTCTTGGTGAAGAAACTCACCATTTAACAGAGCTGTTCCAAGTGCCCTGACCTTGATGTCGTATTCTGTGAGGAATTCCATTTCCCATTCTGCAGATGAAGGGCTCAGAGGCTCACTGATCAAGAACTTGGTCACTTGGCGGGCAGTGGGAGTGCCATCTCTGGAGACCCACTAACCTGAGCAGGGTCACCGTGTAACTTCGGACAAGTGACTTCGCCTGTCCACGCCTCCATTTCCTTGTATTTAAAGGAGGAGGAGAATACTAGCACCTCCCTTGCCAAACTGAGTGAAGACAGGACAAGAATGCACCCAGAGCACCAAAGACTGCCTGACGCCTGGGATACGAGCCTGATGCTTGGCGAGCGATAATCAGGAAGTCGGCTGGGCTTCCCAGAGAGAAGCGACAACTTCTCATTTTCAATGCTTTATTTGCTGAAATTCTGAGGGATGCCCCTCCACTCCACCAAGCCCTACTTGAACACAGCCGCCCCGCCCTCAGCTGCCCCGGACAAAGTCCCTTGGGGACTGGCACACAGACACGCAGGCGCTCCTCACCCCACATGCCCACCGTAACCCCGCACAGATGCGGTCCCTGTGGACAGAACGGAAGATGTCGACGAGGCCACCGAACACCTGCTGGTCTCCAGAATGTACCTCATTCTGGATTTGTTATCTAACAAATGGGCAACGGGCTGCCCTTGCCCCCAACACTCCGTCACCATCCCTGTGGCGTCTAAGTTCTCAGGACGGAATCACCATGCCCCTGCAGCTCTGCTTCCGTCCCAGGGAGCCCACACACCGCTCCAGTGACAGTCACGCCGCACCCACCTAAGGACAAGGTGCCACGATGGTCCCCAGACCCTGCACTGAACCATATGACACACTGTCACTCTACTGAGAACACTAATTTTATTTTCCTTACACAAAACAGTCACACATGGAAAACAACACATTTAATTTACAAATGGCCTCAAAGTGGCAGAACAAGGTTATTAACCCCTTTAAAAAAAAAAAAAAAGATTTGAGAGCAAGAAAGAAAGAGTAAGCGAGCGTGCACTAGTGAGTGCAAGTGGTGGGAAGGGCAGAGGCAGGGGGAGAGAATCCCTGCTGAGCAGGGAGCCCAGAAGCAGGGTTCAATCCCATGACTCTGAGATCATGACCCAAGTCAAAACCTAGATTGGGGGGGCACCTGGGTGGCTCAGTGGTTAAGCCTCTGACTTCAGCTCAGGTCATGATCTCAGGGTCATGATCTCAGGGTCCTGGGATAGAGTCCCACATCGGGCTCTCTGCTCTGCAGGGAGCCTGCTTCCTCCTCTCTCTCTCTCTCTCTCTGCTTGCCTCTCCGCCTACTTGTGATCTCTCTCTGTCAAATAAATAAAATCTTTAAAAAAAAAAAAAAAAAACCTAGATTGGGACGCTCCACCGACTGAGACACCCAGCTCCCATACCTCTCTTTCTTGCAGTAATTATATTCACGAGGCAAAGTAAAGTATTGCCAATTCTGGCTATGTTCATTTGGCTTTGTTGATCTGAACCCAGGCTGATGTTTACTACTATATTATCTACTGAGAAAGGTTTTTGCCAAGGAAATTAATCCAGACAAAATTCCTTCTCAACAAATATCTAGAGAAAGAAGGCCCTGTGTAACTGTGATTGGCTGAGAGCCCAAACTCCACAACCCTCCATAAGGACAGAACATGCACAATGAATCCAGAGCCTGGAAACTTGTCAAGCAATGGATTTTCTTTTTTCCCAATATGAAGATTCCTATTTTTATTACTATTTTCCTGTTTGTATTCAGCTGGCATTCTGGTTTACAGGATGTTCTAATTACCTGAATCACCATATACTTTTGCACGTAAGTTACAACTCAAAGTATAATTCAACAAATTATAATAAAACCAAAATTAAATTTAACATGTCCACTATCACCATATCATACAACATTGTTCAACTAGCTAAACTAAAAAATGTCACAAATCCGGGGTGCCTGAGTGGCTCAGTGGGTTAAAGCCTCTGCCTTCGGCTCAGGTCATGATCCCAGGGTCCTGGGATCGAGCCCCTCATCGGGCTCTCTGCTCAGCAGGGAGCCTGCTTCCTCCTCTCTCTGCCTGCCTCTCTGCCTACTTGTGATCTCTGTCTGTCAAATAAATAAATAAAATCTTAAAAAAAAGTCACAAATCCCCCTATACCCACAGAAATGAAGACAAATTTCTATTTCATCAATCAATCCTCATAGGCTTCCCCGAGCTTGCCTCTCCCCTGAGAGCTGCATATACCCTGCGGTTTGCTGTTCCTTGAACTCGCTCGGACCTGGGCCTGCACCTAAGGCAACCTTCCCATGCTGTGTCTTCCACAATGCCCTTGCCAAACTGTCCTCAGCAGCAGTTCTCTTTTCTCTTATATAAACCCAAAACTTCCCATTCATACCTCATTTTCTATGTCATGGGACAGGAAGTTACACATTTATCATAACTATTCTCTCTCTGCTAGATACCAACTACTTGGGGGCAGGGGCTATGTGTTCCCCACAGGCTCCATGCAGTCCCACGGTCAGCAGTGTCAGCGGGATTCAGTCCACGGTGCTCCTCCCGCCCCGTTAATATCCAGCAGACAGCCAGCCTCCAACAACCAGCATTGCCACCTTCCCGGGTCTCGGTTTCCTTAGTTACCTCACCTCATTATTAAGAATAAGAGGTGATTCTGCCAAAGTCAACTTGTCCATCTGAAGTCCCAGTCCCCCCAACCCCCTATTTCCTCTTCTTTGGGACTTCAACACATCTCTTTTTCTCACAAAACTTCAGCTTCTCTTCTTTTATTAAAGGAAAACAAAAAAACACTTCTCCTATGCCTTGAAACGGCTACCATCTCTCTTCCCTTCTCAACCCTGCCACGGTTCTTGAAAGAGTTGTTCCTGACCTTCCTGCCTCTTAGTGGTGTTCACATCCCCACCCCTGAGCACACTATTCATCCTACTTCCCCAGAGGTCTCTTCTAAAGCATCGATCTAAGTTTCATTTTAAAAAGGGCCCTTCGCATCTCTAGAGACTGTACTGGAAATGGGGATTAAGCCATAGGGATGCAGAAGATAGGTGCCAATAGAAAAAGTATAAATACAGTGGCCCACGTACAACCTCAATCCTTAGAATCAAAACCCATCAAAACTCATGCCACCTTTGAGTTGGACCTCAGAAATAATCCCCCTGTCTTTCTTGCACATAGCTCCCTGCAGCCCTTCCAGCTATTTACTTCCATGACATCCTCTGTGATCACTGTCCTGACCCAGTGGAACCTCCCCAGTCCTCTCATGGACTGAACACTCGCTTTCTCTTGCTCTACTGGAAATCCAACTTTCCTTGGAGGAGTCTGCCTCCTTCTTACTCCTCTTGAATTCAGGCCCTCCATTCTCGTATATCCCCTATTCCAGGAAACAGCCTAATTGCCAGCCATCTTAATGACACCATCTGGATGCCCGGCTCTCACACTCCCACACCCACTAAGCACCTTCCTCTTTCACATCCATGACACAAGGCAGACAGTAGTCAAATCCATGACCATCCATCCAACCACCTCTTGCCTCTGGTTGCTCTGCCCTTGGCCTGGGCCCTGCTCCCTTCCCTGGCCTCTCCCCCTGCAGCCACTTGAAATGACTGCATCCTGGGATGCCCTCCAGGGAGCTCAACTACTTCCAGAGCTTCAACACACCCATGTCCACAGGACTCCAGTCCCAAAAACTGAGAGTCCTCCTAGACTTCTCATCCATCTCATAATCCATAAATAAAATGATTTCATCACTTCACAATCACGTCTTATTTTTACAAGTCACGCAAACATCCATAGACAAAGCTGAAAGTGACCCTGAGACATCACCAATGTGTCCTCTGTTTTTGTGCAGGAAAGCACTAGTAAAACAGGGACATGGTAGACACCCTTCTTTAGGGTAGGAAAGCTATCCTTTTTGAGTCCGTGGTATATAAAAAAAAATTACCTGGTCTTTGTGCCTCATTCTTTTTTTTTTTCCCATTTTATTTCTTTTCAGTGTTCCAGCATTCATTGTTTGTGCACCACACCCAGTGCTCCATGCACTACGTACCCTCCATAATACCTGCCACCAGGCTCACCCAACCCCCCACTCCCCACCCCTCCCAAACCCTCAGTTTGTTTCTCAGAGTCCACAGTCTCTCATGGTTTGTCTCCCCCTCCAGTTTTCTCCAACTCACTTCTCCTCTCCTTCTCCTGATGTCCTCCATGTTATTCCTTATGCTCCACAAGTAAGTGAAACCATATGATAATTGACTCTCTCTGCTTGACTTATTTCACTCAGTATAATCTTCTCCAGTCCCATCCATGTTGATACAAAAGTTGGGTATTCATCCTTTCTGATGGAGACATAATACTCCATTGTATTTATGGACCATATCTTCTAGATATATACAGAACATTCCACCCTAAAACAACAGAATACTCATTCTTCTCGAGTGCACATCGAACTTTCTCCAGAATAAACCACATACTGGGTCACAAATCAGGGCTCAACTGATACCAAAAGACTGAGATTATTCCCTGCATATTCTCAGATCACAATGCTTTGAAACTGGAGCTCAATCACAAGAAAAAGTTTGGAAAGAATTTAAACACTTGGAAGCTAAAGACCACCTTGCTTAAGAATGTTTGGATCAACTAGGAAATCAAGGAAGAACAATTCATGGAAACCAATGAGAATGAAGACATTTTGGTCCAAAACCTATGGGATACTGCAAAGGCGGTCCTAACAGGGAAATACATAGCCATCCAAGCCTCCCTCAAAAAGGTGAAAAATCCAGAATACACCAACTCTCTTTACACCTTAAAGAACTGGAGAATCAACAACAAATTAAGCCAACCTCACACACAAGAAGGGAGATAATCAAGATTAGTGCAGAAATCAATGAGATAGACAGTAGAGATAAACTAGATAAAATAGAGATAGACTGATAAACCATTGGCCAAACTAATCCAAAAGAAAAGAGAGAGGACCCAAATTAATAAAATTATGAATGAAAAGGGAGAGATCATGACTAACACCGAGGAAATAGAAATAATCATCAGAAATTATTATCAACAGTTATATGCCAATAAGTTAAGCAACCTAGGCAAAATGGATGCATTCCTGGGAATGTATAAACTTCCAAAACTGAATCAGGAGGAAATTGACAACCCGAATAGACCAATATCTAGTAACGAGATTGAAGTAGTGATCAAAAACCTCCCAAAAAACAAGAGACCAGGACCTGACGGATTCCCTGGAGCATTCTACCAAAGATTCAAAGAAGAAATAATACCTATTCTCCTGAAGCTGTTTCAAAAGATATAAACAGAAGGAAAACTTTCAGACTCTTTGTATGAAGCCAGTATTACCCTGATCCCCAAACCAGGCAAAGACCCCACCAAAAAGAATTTCAGATAAATATCCCTGATGAATATGGATGCCAAGATTCTCAACAAGATCCTAGCTAATAGGATTCAGCAGTACACTAAAAAGATTATCCACCATGACCAGGTGGGACTTATTCCAGGGATGCAGTGGTGGCTCAACATTCTCAAATCAATCAATGTGATAGAACAAATCAATAACAGAAGAGGAAAGAACCACATGGTCCTCTCAATTGATGCAGAAAAAGCATTTGACAAGATACAGCGTTTGTTCCTGATTAAAACGATTCAAAGTATAGGGATAGAGGGAACATTCCTCAACTTTATAAAAGCGATCTATGAAAAACCTACAGCGAATATCATCCTCAATGGGGAAAAGCTGACAGCCTAGTTCTGGGCCAGGAGCTTTTATTGTAAAACCCTTAGCATTTCCTGAGGGATGGGAGTGACTTTGTTGTGCTAATGAGGTGGCTGCAGAGGGTCTCTGGAGAGCTCCAGAGTGGGGGCCAGTTCCTAGAAAAACCAAGCACAGGATTAGGGGGTCGGAACATGGGGCCATGTCTGACCATGCCGCAGGACCATGCCGACCTCTGGGGATAGAAGCTGGAGACTGAGTTCCATTGTGTGGCCACTGAGTCAATCAAATGTGCCTAATAAGGAAACTATCTAAAAACCCTGGAGGCAGAGGGTCAGTGGAACTTCCCACTCTGTGAACGCATTAATGCACTGGGAGGGGGCTAGAGCCTCATTTCGCAAGGAACAGCATAGCAGCTCTGCATCCTCTACCAGACCTCAGCCCACAGGTCTCTTCATGTCACTGGTCCTAATTTGCACCTTTTGTAAAAGGACTCTAATAATAAATAGAGCATTATCCTGAGTTTGTTTACTGTCCTGCTAGCAAATTGTCAAACCTGAGAGAAAAACAACAGATTTACAGCTAGTCAGGAGTGCAGTTGGCCTGGGACCCCCAAATTGTTGTTGATTAAGCAAAGGCAGTCGTGTCGGGACTGCCCGCTAACCTGTGGGGTCTGAGCTGACTCCAGGCAGTTAGGGCAGAGCTGAACAATGGTGCACCCTGCTGGGTTTTTACTGGAATGGAGGCCCTACTCTGGGCCGGGCACTCAACTGGGAACCCTATGGGACTGTCATTAAAGGAGCACAGAGCCCTGCCTGCCACCTCACACACAGTGAGAATTCAAAACAGGGATCTCAGCCTTAAGTTCTGAATTTGAACAAATCCACACCTCCCCGCGAGGCTCAAGATTATTTTAAGCTCAGTTCTTTCAAGCAATGGTTCTTATTGACACCTTCCTGGAAGTGGCCAAAAGCAGTCTGTCACTTGAAAATGACACCCTGACTTCCAAAGAGAGCTAAACTCTTTGTGTGGAGTGCCTTGCTGGCATCAGTCAGAGCTAGCGGGTCAGACGCCCGAGGGGTAGGAGCCGAAGCCCAAGGCTCGGGCCCACAGCAGGTGTTCCCAGGTCTTCCTGCCCTGTGGAGCAGGGTGGCCAGCAGCCAGGGCAGAAGCTGCCTGCGTGCTGCTTCCCCCGGCAGGGATGGCCGCCGCTGCGCTCCCTCCAGAGCCATGGTTTCACGGTTTCAGTAGTCATCATTCCTAAGTTTGGGTTGTTTTTTTTAGCTTTCGCCCAGTGTGACAATCTCTGCTTCTGCCATTAACACCCCTACACAGTAATTCCAGAACAGCGTTTCCTCATCTGAGAGCAAAGATCGCCCCTGCCGAGTCCAATATGGCAAAATAAAGATGGACACAGAGTCAAACTCCCTGAATGGCGTCAAACACTACAGTTCCGAGGTCTGATACTCAAATCAGCTTCGAGTGACAGGCGAGGCTGTGACTTCACAGAAATCCAGGCAGGACAGACCACGACGGGCTTCCAGTGAAGGGGCTCGCCACCCCCACAGCAAAACCGTTGTGGAAATGTGCCCTGATGGTGAGGCGTCAAGTCTCTTCCTCAGCTCATGGGAATCCAGGAGAGGCCCAGGCTCCAGCGTGGTCCTCTCACTCCTCTCCCACAGACCGTTTCCTGAGCAGCTGCCCTGACCGTCCAGAAGCCAGCACAAAACTGGCCTTCTGGCTTCTCTCTCCCCTTCTAGACACTGTGAGTGCATGTAACTTAAAAATGAAGTGGGAAGTACCGTTTATATGTGAAGGTCTGTGAGGTCTTGCCCCGCTTCCCACTCAGAATACGTGAATCTTGCGTGAAATGTAAACAAAGCTGTGACTTTTTAAGTTTTAGGAGGAGAACAAACTCCCTCCAAATCAGAATCATCACCTGATCAACCAAATCACTCTCACTTAAAGGCTTCCAAATATACTAATAATTTACTGAACACTAATTTGCAAAAGCAAGTGCATGTGTGAAGAAAATAATTTAGTGTGGCAAAACCTATTTTCTTAGAGACAGAAATTACATTCCTATTTTGAAACAGGGATAATTAAGAAATAGGCAAATCGTTCATATTTTATGATAGTCCTTATATTATGCTTTGAAAATATATTGAAATGTTCACAAAAAGCCAAACATCAGTCATGTCATAGACCGAAGTAAAAAGGTACCAAATATCTTGTCACAGGCCAGGCCTAATGCATAAAACACATGTGCCTTTCTCGAATTTTAGATATATCTATTTGGATCCAAACTCTGGGGGGAATCAATGCAAATATTCAGTGGATTTACTGGATACTTGATCATCTACGTAAAAGTTCTTATAATAAAATCCAGAAAGACTTAATCCAAGTTGTCCTCACCTTGAAGCTAACTTGCAGGGTTGCGGGCAGAGATCCTGTGTATAAGGAGACACGCCTGCCGAGCCTGTGGTGAAGCAAGGCTCTGGGAAAGGTCAGGGCCAAACACCTATCAGCTGGCTGCTTTCGCAGTCTCAACTCCTCACTTAGGAGCCAAGGACCTGGGCACCTGAGTGGCTCAGTCAGTTAAGCATCTGCCTTCCACTCAGGTTAAAAAAACATGGGGTCCTGGGATCAAGTCCCGCATTGAGTCCTGCCCCTGTGGAGCAGGGAGCCTGCTTCTCCCTTTGCCTCTGCCTTTCTCTCTCTCATGAATAAATAAAATCTTTAAGAAAAAAAAAAGGGGGGGGGGGGGACCAGGGACCTGGCTTCTCTTTGAGCTTCCCAAGGACAGAAGCCTGGAGAAAGACACACCAGAGAAGACCTTAGTGGTCGTTCACGCTACATCTCATTCTACACATGGGGAAATGAAGTCCTAGGGAAGCAAAAGACTTTGTCTAATGTTCTCGAAGTTTTCTGCTCAGAGTTATACTTCCTCTCTGCAAGAAACCAGATTCTCCAAAGACACAGCCTTTTCATTTGAGAGTGATGAATTCCCATTTCATTGAGGAAAGGCCTCTTTTGGGAACCCTCAGGACCTTCCAAGTATGGCTGACCTCACTTCTGTCTGCCTTCAGGTGAAGGGCTTGGCGGAGACGGCACTCAGCCCTGAGGATGCAGGGACTGAAGACCAAAGGGTAAGGCTTATGTTGGGGGAGGTCAGAAAATAGAGAGGGGAGCCCAGGACAGGGTGACCAAGGAAGGGTAAGAGCTCCAAAATGTCCCTGGGGTCAGAGACCATGAAATACATTTCCATAAAACTGACACTCAGGAAATGTTTCTTAAACACTGAGTAAAAATATCCTAGTCTATTCCATCCCGTGATGCAGAGCAAGGGGTCCCCCACAGCGTCGTGTACCAGAACTCGCCCCAACAACTCTCACTCCTCACACTCTTCATAATCTTGCTCCCTCAAATTTATAGGATCGTCAAAATAAAAGTGATGAATCCAGTTCAGAATGCAGTCTTCGTCCCATCAGAATTCTGAGTGCAGTTGGGAAATACACACAAAGGTCTGGCCAAGCACAGGATAACAGAGAGACAGACAGGGCTGTGTTCTAGAGTTGAAGATGGAGGAGATTAACCTTGAAGCTTTTCTGCCTCCATCTTCTAGGTTATAAACGTCAGTGATTTTTCTTGCCTCTAAGCCTCATGTTTTAAACTGCATCCTTCCACAGTTACCACAGGCATCGTCTTATATAACCCACTGAAAAGGAGTCCTTTATGATAATGTAGCATTTTAGGATTTGTGGACTACTATAGGTCTTACTCAATTCAATGGGTTGGTCAGAGAATAAAAACTTCATTTTTTTAGAGGGGGGAAGGGCAGAGAGAGAATCTTAAGCAGACTCCACGTCCAGCATGGAGCCCAACGTGGGGCTTGAACTCACAACCCTGAGATCATGAGCTCAGTCAAAATCAAGTGTTGGACTCTTAACTGACTGAGCCACCCAGGTGCTCCAGGGGATATAAACTTTAAAAGATAGTTATACTCAGTGAAGCAATGATTGAAAAACCAGAAACCCAATTTTATGTTTCAGCTATTAAATGTATCAGTAAGCACTGAATTTATCAATTAAGCATGAAAATTATTAGCTTGTCAATTTTATATCACTATTAAGCTTATCAGTGAGCATGTCATATACTGAAACCAACTGGACTCCTAGAGTGGGGAACCAGAAGGCACAGGCAGCAGCCCTGGTGAGGAGGGGCCAAGTCTGGTTCCCACCACTGACCGGACACTCAGCCCAGCACCCGGCACATATACGCTTTTTGAAGAGATGGCCGCATGGATAGCTGACTAAAATGGGACAGAATAATCATTTCTAAGCACCCGTGAGGTCCATTTCTACTTGAATTAATCAAAAAGCCTGTTTCAAAGGTTTATTTAGTTTATCTGCTGAATAGAATACAACGTAGGGTCTTTCAAGGCTTCCTTCCCCCAGCACACTGTTAAAACAAACAGGACCCCTGGAAGAACAATCGGGGAGGAGCAAAGGTCACCACGCACACTCCTCACCTGCCATGTCGATGGCAAAAGGCCTGTCTGCTCTCCAGCCGGTGTACCAGCCCACGACTTTGCCATTTTCCACCAACGGACGTTCATAGCGTCGCCCACCAACCAGGCCCACTGGCCAGACAGAGACTTTGCGTGTAGTTCGCATCTATAAAAAGAGGAAAGAGATGTGGTTTGTTTCCTGAGGGAAAACAACTCAAAGGGAGGAAAGAAATGTGAACCACATAGAAGAAATGGGGTAGTGGGGTGGGGTGGAGGCGGGGCATAGATTTTCAGAAGCCGAAGGTCCTGATAGAACACTTCTAAGGGCAGACCGCTGCCCGATGCCCAGCTGCTGGGCGCCATCAGCCACCCTCTGTCACAGAGTCCGCTGGTGGCTCAAGGCTTGAGAGAAAGGAAGTGGGTGTCAGTATCTGGACATCATTTATTTGAAGCTAAGTTGTGACTGTCAAAAATATTTTCTCTTTGCTTCCAAGTTGAATCTTCATACTTGGCATCTTTGGAAGTGAAAGGGTTGACTTCTCTTTAGGAAACTTGACTGCTCAGTAACAGCAAAAAGTTCACTCAGAAAAGCCGCAGGAGTTGCCTTTCCTATGACTTGTTTATTTATACAGACACAGAAACATTGGCTGAGGGTGTTACTAATGGCATCCAGATAGAGAAGGGAGGGATACTGGGCATCCTCGAGAGACCAAAAAACAAAAAAACCCCACACCCTACATTCCACTTTTCAAGGGCAACTGAGCCCAACTAGAGGAGGAAAAGCATCATGAGGGCAGCTGGAGAAGCTCGCCTTCTCTCTTCCAGCACACACTGTAGTATCTGGTGGAATTCTGGTTAAAGACAGCCTTCCGCTGAAAGTGATTTACTGGATTTCTTTAAGGGAAAAGACATGTTCACAACAAAGCTTGCTGATGGCAGGGGAGCATTCTGGGGGGAAGCCCCCATCACCACCTTCTAAGACACATGTGAAACAGGACCATAAGCAGCCCACAAGACACCTTCCTGCTAACTAGAAGCTTCCCTTTCCTCAGGCACATACATATACTGGGCCCATGGCTTGGCCATTAAAGTACAGGCTGCTTTCAGCTCCACTCACCCTCTCAGCTGGGGGTGTCCTTGGGCATAACTGACACAGCTGCATTTGGTGGACTGTTGTAATGACAATTTCAACACCAAAGCTTTTTTTCCCCCTCCAACACCAAAGCTTTGTGCTCAGCATGGAGTCTGCTGGAAATTAACTCCCTCTCCTCCTCTCCTTACAAGTACACGCTCTCTCTCTTCCTAAAATAAATAAAATCTTTAAAAAAAAAATAGAATCTTTGCCTAACTCAAAATCACAAGAGTTTTCTCCTCCTCTCCACAAGTATTATAGTTGTCGCTTTTAGGTTTATGATCTATTTAGGTTATGATCTAGTTAGCATTAATTTGTGAGTATGCTATGAGGGGCTGACTGCATCACCCAAGCACCCCTGAAGCTGTGTTCTTTCTCCTTTTTGCATACGGATATCTGATTGTTCCAACCACACTATGTGAATGGATATGTGACTGTCCCAGAGCTGAACGGTCTTTGCACCTTTGTGGGTTTGTTTATGGACATTCTCCTCTGATCTGCTGGTTCATTTGTTTATTTTTTTTTTAATATTTTATTTATTTATTTGACAGAGATCACAAGTAGGCAGAGAGGCAGGCAGAGAGGGAGGAGGAAGCAGGCTCCCTGCTGAGCAGAGAGCCCGATGAGGGGCTCGATCCCAGGACCCTGGGATCATGACCTGAGCCGAAGGCAGAGGCTTTAACCCACTGAGCCACCCAGGCGCCCCTCATTTGCTGATCTTGATGCTAACAACCTGTCCTGATTTACTGTGGCTCTAGAGTACTCTGGTAGTCCAGCAGTATTAATCCTTTGTTCTTCTTCATCAAAGTTGTTTTGACTGTTCTAATTCCTTTTCCTTTCCATATGAGTTTCAGATGCACCCTGAACATTTTAGCAAATTTTTATTGGGATTGCATTAAATCTACGTATCAATTTGGTGAGAACAGACAGCTTAACAAAATCGGGTCATGAATAAGACATAGTTCTTCATTTCCGTAGATTTTTCATTTTCCTCAGCAATGTTTTCATGATTTAATTCTTGAATCAATATTAACATTTAATGTTTTGTGTCCTATGTCATCTCCATAGGTGGGGAAAAAAAAACCCAGAAAGTTTACTAAAATTTCCACAGAAATATCACCCTCTCCCCAACTCACTCCACCTTCAAACTCCTGTTCCCTCACACACTGCAGAAAGTGTAAACATTTCTATCTGTCTTATGTAACAAACGTGCAAACATATGAAAAAACTAAAATCTAAATACATGTGTTTTTCCTAAATTGACACAATGGCCGTATGTCTATCTCTAAGGTATTAACAACAGTACTGTTCTTTTTTGGTATTTCCTTAAAATGTGCATGATTTTTCAGCTCCTAAATTGCTTTTGTCCAGAGCATTAAATTTTCAAATCTGCCAAACGCTGGGAAACAGACCCCTTCTCCACCTTGTGTGTCCTCTCAAAAATGCATAGGTTGTGCCCTACGTATGTCAGGTGCCAAAAAATTATTGATAAGCACCAGGTAGTAACTGAAAGGAAGACCACGTGTAACAAGCAAGCAGTGTGCACCTGTGCAGGCCAAGGGACCAGCTCACCATCAGAAGAGGAGGAGGACAGACAATAAACAAACAGAAGTTTAAAATTATTTTAAAATAGGAATGGAGAAATCACCATTAAGGAGAATAATAAACCATGACTGTGAGACCACTAGCGTGAGGGAATTAAACATGGCCAAACCTGCGTTGTGGCAGGTGTTTCACTTAAGCCGGGCCAGGAAAGATATGCAGGATTTGGCCCGCAGACTTCAGAACAGCCTCAGGTTCTAGGTAATGAGATGAATCCAAGAAACAAAACTTCCCATTTCTGTGCCAGTTTCTTGCTAGAAAATGCAGGTTTCGCTTATCACACTCCAAATTCCTGAGAGCAGCTCAGAGCTAACACTTACTTATGCTGGATTTTTTCAGAGAATTGGGTGTTCAAAGGTGAAGGAGTGACTATCTGAACACAGGTGATATGGCAGGATTATGTATGTGAAATTTTTTTAAAAACTTGTCATTTAAGTAGTTTAATACTTTGGAAGGATCCAGATGCCCTTGTCATGTGTGCACGGCTCTGAGAGTCAGCGTGGAATGCTCCATCAGAGTTAGACACACGGCCCCTTGGTACCCCACCGCTGTATCACATGGAATGTGCCAGACATTTCGAAGGAAAATAGCACAGCTATTTACAGAACTTCTTCATTTCACCCCTGGGAGATATCCTTTGTTCTGTGTCCTTTTCACTCAGTCTATGCTCTTTAAGAATTCCTCAGCAGCCACCCTTTCTGAGAAGGGGGGAAAATAACAATGACTGTTACTATTAAAAGTAAAAGCACTTTCATACAACTGAAATATTCTCGGTATTTAAAAGTTCTGTTACTTTATTAACACAAAATAATAGTTACATAAGGGGCACAACCTCAAGTGGCTGTGTGAGCCCCAATCTAAAACAGAGGACTAAACCTCTAGATAGAAGATGAAGAGGAAGCAATTCACATATTTTTAAGAGTTACAATATTAAAAATAGATCCCCAAGGCATTCTCCTATTTATTCAATGCCAAAGTCATAATCTGTCATTTATTTCTCCCACCACAACCTCGATTAAATAGACAGGACTTGCACAGCAATGTTAACCAGCCAAAACCATGGACTATTTCCATAGTCCCAAGGGCTACTAAGGACACAAAAGATACCTCTGGTACATCTCCACACTCTTCCTAAATGCCATTTAAACTATCGAAGGGCAGGCGTGCCTCATTGGCTCACCTAGCTGGCTCAGCTGGTTAAGCAACAGTATTGATCTCAGCGCAGGTCTTGAATTCAGGGTTCTATGTTCAAGCCTGCGATAGGCTCCACTCTCCAGTGCTGTGGAGACTACTTTTAAAAACACCAAAAGCCAAAAACAACAAGAAAAACTATCCCAGGGCAGGTGGTGGTTGTTCATCTTCATCTTCTCCAGGAAAGGAGGGAGGCAGGTAACTACTTCCCCCACCTGTGTCTGGTGACTCTCACCAACAATCAGCCCTTGGGTTTTTTAGCCAACTATTTTTTTTTTCTGCAGCCTTACAACCTTTTGGTCCCTCCCTGGGGAACAGCTAAGAGCCAGTTCCAGGGACTGGAATACTTCAGAAGATCACACTAGGTGATCATCAGAATGCCCTTAGAGTAAAGCAGAAAGAGTTAAACAAAAGCCTTTAGCTTTCTTGAAGACACACCACTAAGGTGAAATCTTGTCTTATTTTTTCCAAAGGGAAATGAATAAAGTTCTTGATTTTCTGAAATTTAAAATGCTGTAAGTGAGTTGGGGAAATCGGAGGGAGAGACAAACCATGAGGGACTGTGGACTCTGAGAAAAAAAAACTGAGGGTTTTGGAGGGGAGGGGGGTGGGGGTTTGGGTGAACCTGGTGGTGGGTATTATGGAGGGCATGTATTACATGGAGCACTGGGTGTGGTGCATAAACAATGAGTTTTGGAACACTGAAAATAAAAATTTTTTTAAATAAATAAAAATTAAAATGCTATAGGCAACCTTAAGGAGAATTACCATAAAGAATGACAATCTGTATCCTGCTTTTTTAACACTGCAGTGGGAAAGAAAAACACCCTAAATCCAAAAGGATCCAGTAAACGGAAGACACAAGGAAAGAGCAGGACAAATACAAGGAAGAAATACAGACATGATGACCTGGAGTTGAGGATCGTTCTCCAATTTCACTGTCCATAAACATCTGATATTTCCAACAGAGAAACTACATTACATAATCCAATGTACCCATAAAATCCCTTGGGAACAAGTTCGAACATTAATGTCATATCTGTGTTTTCTTTCTTGCATCTGCCCCCTAATGGTTTTAGCATCAATTTCCTTCAACTAATGGACACTTGGCTCAATGCTATTCATTCCAGAGTCCTTCACGTATCTTTATATTGCCTAGGATTTTTTTTTTTTTGCCTGATTTCCCTATACCTCCATTCTCACAGCATGAACTTTTGAGGTGCATAAAGTATCTAAGAATTCTAGAAAGCAGAAATGCTCCTAATGTTATATTCTAAACTCATCTCCTATGTTATTGGTTAGAAGATGAAGTCTAACATTTCTTCCACTCCTGCTGTATTTTTTCACTAAACCATCCATCACATAATGTGTGTCCAGTGCTGTGCTAGTCCCTGAGCAAGGCTGACAACGTTCTCATTTACCAAGCCAACATTCCAGGAGAGAAAAAGCAATGACACGTCGAATCGCAAAATTAGTTACTTAATTTCTATGCTGATAAGGGCTGGAAGGGAAGAACACAGTCTATAGGAGCAGGATGCAGAGGATCTGATGTGATCTGGGATCTGCTGAAGTTTCCTTGAGGACATCAGCATGAGCTAAGTCTAAAGCCTGAAGCATGAACCACTGCGGACAAGAAGACCAAAAATATTCCAGGAAAAGGAACTCAGGTTCCTGGGCTCCTAACAGGGATATTCCCCTGCATTCTTTAATTAAAACAAACAAACAAACAAAACAGAAAATCTATTGTTGACAGTGGCTGTTAGGATTCAAGTTTCTCACTGTTGTAGTAAGAATTTACAAACAGAAGAGAAAGCTAGAATTATCCATGTGGTTATAGATTAGAGCTGGAGACATCAATATGAACTCATTTTTAGCTGAAATGGCTATACAGATAGAGAGATGTGTCTACATGAGTTAGTATCACAGATAGTTATACAGATGGTTATTGAGATGGTTATACAGATAGAGAAATATGTATACATGGATTAGTATCACATGTTTATTTCCTTGCTCTATCAGCAGACAGGGCCCAGAAATAATGACACTCCAGTAGCAATGAGCCCACCTGGTGCCCAGATCTTGGTTTCTAATACCATACTCTAATAGAAGGAACCAGACCCACTCATAGAAGTAGCTGATTCTAGGTCTGAGGCAAAAAATACACAAGACATATCCCAAGGTATCTTTACAGTCAGAAAGTAAGGAAATGCTCAAGAACAAAAGCAAATGAAAAAATGCACATTGATCAGAGCATATAAAAAGACATGCAGGAGAGTCAACTGAAAGAGCTCCAATTGGCAAAAGCTGGAACAATGTGAGCAACAAATGAAGCAGCATGGGATTATACCTTAAGTATAAAGTAAATACTAAATACTAATATAACCTAAAATATATAAATGACTGAATAAATAAGTAAATGGACAATAAACAAATCTCCCATTCAGAAGCATTCCCAAAAATTTATGCAGATAAATTCCCAACAAGGAGGTGGAATGCCTTCCTTAATTATGAGCTGCACACAGTAACTTCTTTCCAAAAGAAAAGCCTGGAAAGAAGTCTGGAGTGGGGAAGGTGCTTTACAGTAAAGAGAGCTGATGAGACAAATGATCAAGGTTAACATCAACATTGGTAAATCATGTTGATAGAGTGCATCTTTCTTATGATGTACCAAGAAATGCTACCTCTGTGGTCTTTTCTAATATCATTCTTCAATAAAAGGAACAGGGGCTTCTTGGATAAATGGCTGATTATAGGAGTGGGCAGATCAGACACAAGGTGAGCATGAAGCATCTTATAGCACCAGGAAGTAAGGAAGTGTTGAAAAGCAAACAAACAAGCAAACCCACAATGATGGAGTCATGTCAAAAGGACACAGCCAACTGAAAGAGTTCCAATGGTCAGAACCAGAACAACTTGAGTCATAAAATAATGTTGATTCTATGTACCCTTGATGTGATGTTATGAACGTAGCACTTACCACGGTGGTCTTCTTCCTTGAAACCAGTAATCCCACAATCTACTCAGGAAAAACATCAGACAAATTCCAATAGAGAGGAGTCCTCTAACACACTTAGCCAGTGCTCCTCAAAATTGTCAAGATCATTGATAACAAGAAAAATCTGAGAAACTGTCACAGCCAAGGAGAACCTCAAAAAACTTGACAACTCAATGTAATGTGGTATCTAAGATGGGATCCTAAAACAGAAAAAGGCCATCAGGTACAAACCAAGACCATCTGAATAAAGAATATACTTTGGTTCATACTGGTTCATTAATTGTAATACATGGTACTGTAATAATGTAAAATGTTAATAGAAGATGAAACTGGATATGAAGTATAGGAAACTTTCTGGTATCTCCTCAGTTTTTCTATAAATCAAAAACGTATGGTTTTTGGAGAGAGGGAAGATGGGACAGAAAGAGATGGGAGAAGACCCTGAGCTCACTACCTCCCAGGGACAAACCAAGACAACTACATATACTGCAGCTCACTCTGAAAATGACCTGAAGTCTGAGAGAACCAACCTTCCACATCTAAAGTCCTAAGGAGAAGTCCACATTGAATAGAGTAGGAGGGGCAGAGATGCAGCTGGGAGCCAAACCTCCAGCATGGCTACCCACAATCAGAAGGGACATCACAAGCATGAGCAGCAAAGGAATCAAGGCCCACACTAGGAATGCCCAGCCCTGAGGACCCGCACTGGGAAAGTAAGTCACCACAATACTGGCTTTAAAAGTCAGCAGGACTGAACTCCTGGAGAGCCAGAGAGGCCATGGGAAACCAAGTCTCTGCTTTCAAGAGCTAGCACACTGTATCACTCTGCACAAGACCCAGCACAGAAGTAACAGTTTGAAAAGCACCTGGGAATGAAAAGCACATGAAGATTTACTAATTTTAGTACCTGTGCCACAGAGGCAGGGATCTGCGGGAACTTTCTCCAGGAACAGAAGTGCTGCTGGGCACCAATTTTTTGCTCTCCTTCAGCCCACATAAGCAGTTGCACAGGTAACATTATACAGGATGGACCACACAAAATAAGTCTCAATACATTTAAGAAGACTGAAATTATATTCATCTTTTCCAACCAGAAATCAATTACAATAAAAGTACCAGAACACAAATGTGGTACTAAAAAGCATGGTACTAAACAACCAAGGGGTCAACAAAGAAATCATAGAGAAAAACAAAAAAATACCTGAGACAAATTGAAATGGAAACACATTGGTTCAAAATCTTTGAAACACAGCAAAAGCAGTTCTAAGAGAAAATTTACAGTAATGTCAGTCTGTCTTAAGAAACAAACAAAATCTCGGGGCACCTGGGTGGCTCAGTGGATTAGAGCCTCTGCCTTTGGCTCAGGTCATGATCCCAGAGTCCTGGGATCGAGCCCCGCATCAGGCTCTCTGCTCGTCAGGGAGCCTGCTTCCTCCTCTCTCTCTATCTGCCTGCCTCTCTGCCTACTTGTGATTTCTGTCAAATAAATAAATAAAATCTTAAAAAAAAATAAACAAACAAAATCTCAAACAATCTAAACTTAAAATTAAAGGAGCTAGAAAAAGAACAATGTCAAGGTTGGTAGAAGGAAAAAATAATAAAGTACAGAGAAGGAATAAATGAAATAGAGACAGGAAAAAAAAATAGAAAAGATCAATAAAACTAAGAGCTAGTTCTTTGAAAACATAAACAAAATTGATAAACCTTTAACCAGACTCAAGGAATAAAAAATACTCAAATGAAACCAGAAATGAAAGAAAAGAAACACAAAATACACACACACACACACACACACACACACACAAACAGAATTATAAGACTACTACAAAAAAATTATATGCCAACAAATTAAGCAACCTACAAGAAATGGATAAATTTCTAGACACAATCTTCTGTGACAGAATCAGGAACAAATAGAAAACCTGAACAGACCAATTACTAGTAACAAAATTAAATAAATAATCAAAAAAACTCCCAACAAACAAAATCCAAGATCAGATGGCTTCACAAGTGAATGCGACCAAACATTTAAAGACAACTTAATAACTATCCTCAAACTATCCCAGGAAATAGAAGAGGAAGGGATGCTTCCAAATTCATTCTATGAGATCAGCATTACCCTGATACCAAAACCAGAAAAAGACACTACAAAAAAAAAGAAAATTACAGACCAGTATCTCTGATAAACATAAATGCAAAAGCTGTTGACAAAATATTAGCAAATTAAATGTAAAAATACATTAAAAATATCATTCACCACAATCAAGTGGGATTTATTCCAGGATGCAAAGACAGTTCAATATATGCAAACGATTAACATGATATACCACGTTAACAAAGTGAAGAATAAAAATCATACAGATGCAGAAAAACCAACAAAATTCAACATCTCTTCATGACAAAAACTCTTAACAAAATGGGTAGAAGGAACATACCTCAACATAATAAAGATCATACATTACAAACTCAAGGGTGAAAAGGTGAAAGCTTTTCCTCTAAGATCAGGAACAAGACAAGGATTCCTATTCTCACCACTTTTATTCAATATAGAACTAGAAGTCCTAACCACAGCAATCAGATGAAATAAAATCATCTGAATTGGCAAAGAAAAAGCAAAACCACCACCACTGTGGACAAAATGATGAATATAGGAAACCATAAAGACTCCATAAAAACAAAAAAACTGTTACAATAAATGAATTCAGTAGAGTTGAAGAATAAAAATATCAATAGATGGAAATCTGTTGCATTTCTATACACTAAAAACAAACTAGCAAAAAAAGAAATTAAGAAAACAATGCCATCCACAATTGCATCAAAAATAATAAAATACCGGGTGCCAGGATGGCTCAGTCAGTTGAATGTCTGCCTTCAGCTCAGGTCATGATTTTGGGGTCCTGGGATGGAGCCCCAGATCAGGTTCCCTGCTCAGCAGGGAGTCTGCTTCTCCCTCTTCCTCTGAACCCCCACCACCCCTGCTACACTTGTGTTCATGCTCTCTCTTGCCCTCTCTATCAAATAAATACATACAATCTTTTTTTTTTTAAAGAATAAAATATCTAGGAATAAACTTAACCAAAGAGGTGAAAGACATGTACTCTGAAAACTAGGATATTGTTGAAATAAAAGACGACACAAACAAATGGAAAGATATACCATGTTCATGGACTCGAAGAATTGTTAAAATGTCCATACTACCCAAAGCAATCTACAGATTCAATGCAATCCTCATTAAAATACCAATGGTATTTTTTCACAGAACTAGAAAATATAATCTAAAATTTGTATGGAACCACAGAAGATAAGCCAAATTGCCAAAGTAATCTTAAGAAAGAAGAACAAAGTTGGAGGTATCACAATCCCATATTTTAAACTATGATACAAAAGTGCAGTAATCAAAATAGTATGATACTAGCGCAAAAACAGACACACATATCAATGGACTAAAGAGTCCAGAAATAAACCCACTTATATGATCAATTAATCTACGACAAAGGAAGCAAGAATATACACTGAGGAATAGACAGATTCTTCAATAAATGGTGTTGGGATAACTGGACAGCTACATGCAAAAGAATAAAACGAAACCACTTTCTTATACCATACATAAAAATAGTCAAAATGGATTAAAGACCTAAATGTGAGACTTGAGACCATAAAAGTGCTAAAAGTAAACATAGGCAGTAATTTAGTGGACATCATCTTTACAAAATTTTTCTGGATATGTCTACCCAAGTGAGGGAATCAAAAACAAAAATAAACAATGGGAACTACATTAAGCAAAATGGCTTCTGCACAGGAAAAGGAACCATAGGCAAAATGAAAAGGCAAACTAGTAAATGGGAGACGATATTTGCAAATGATATAACCAATAAGCTGTTAATATCCAAAATATATAAAATTGTCCTACAACTAAACACAAAAATAAACCAAACAATCTGATTTAAAAATGGGCAGAGGACCTAAACAGACATTTTTCTGAAGACGACATATGGATGGCAGATACATGAAAAGATGCTCATCACTTGTCATCAGGGAAGGTGCAAATCAAAACAACAGGGAGGTATCACCTAACACTCATCAGAATTGCTAGTATCAAAAAGACAAGAAATAACAAGTGTCAATGAGTATGTGGGGAAAGTGAACCCTTGTGCACTGTCAGTGGGAATTTAAGTTGGTACAGCTACTGTGGAAAACAGTATGGAGGTTCCTCAAAAAACTAAAAATAGAAGTACCATAAAATCCAGTAATTTCACTTCTATATTTACTTGAAGAAAATAAAAAGACTAATTAGAAAAGATATATGCACCTCTGTTTACTGTGGCATTAATTATAATAGCTAAGATACGGAAGAAACCAAAGTGCCCATCAACAGATGAATGGATAAAGAAGATGTGGTGTATATACAATGGAGTATTACCCAGCCATTAAAAGAAAGAAATCTTGTCATTTGTGACATTATGGATAGACCTAACCGGTAATACGCTAAGTGAAACAAGTCCAAAAAAGACAAACACCTTACGATTTCACCTATGTGTAGAATCTAAAAACCAATCAACCAAATAAAAAACAGACACAGACTCATAAATACAGAGAAAAAAATGGTACTTTCCAGAGGGGAAGGGAGTAAGGCGAGGGGTGAAATAGGTGAAGGAGAATAAGAGATACAAACTCCCAGTTAGAAGTCAGAGATGAAAAATACAGCACAGGGAATATAGCCAATAACACCGTATGTTAACACTGTATGGTAATAGATGGTAACTACGCTTACTATGGTGAGAATTTTATGTTTATACTTGTTTTTTTTAAAGGTTTTATTTGTTTGACAGAGACAGAGAGAAAGCACTCAAGCAGGTGGAGTGGCAGGCAGAGGGAAAAAGTAGGTTCCCCCGACCAAGTAGAGAGCTGGACATGGGGCTTGATTCCAGGATCCTGGGATCATGACCTGAGCTGAAGGCAGATGCTTAACAAACTGAGCCACCCAGTTGCCCCTTTGTTTGTACTTGTTGAATCACTATGCTATACAACTGAAACTAATTTATATCCACTACAGTTTAATTAAAAATAAAACTAAAACTAGTTACTTTATAAGAATAAAGTCCATTATTTAAAAAAAAGTAAAAGTTTCTAAGGCAATCATTCCTTTTCCATCCACCCCTCTTAGGGATGATGCCGACTTATTTTCTAGCTTGGGGGTCAATTTTTTTCTCACTTTTTGTGTTCTTAGGTATTGTGAAGACCAGAGGAGCATGGGTCCAAATGTGGTCCTGCAGCAAAGTGTGGTTTGGTCTGCACAGAGATGTTGTGTTTTAAATTGAGACATGTTACAATCCAAAGATTTCTGGTGTCTCTGAAAATTTGGCAAGCTGGGCTAGCATTACACATGGCAATGCTGGCACTGCAAGGCTACTACATAGCCTTCTCCTGTTGTCCATGGTCCCCCACCTCTCCCATCACAGCCCCAAAGCTGAGTGTCAATCACCATGATTACTAATTGGTGCTGTCACAGAAGTGTTCTTATCTCCAAAGTGGGAAAACTGAGAAACACAGCAAATTGGCCATACATTTCAAGAAACAGGGAGGCAACACTGTTGTGTGTATGGAAATGAGAGATGTTCCTGTACATTTAATATTCAAAGTATGTATTTAAGACACCATTAGAAACATAGGAACTACAAGAAATACATGAAAAAGGAACATAATTAAAAACCTTAATAAATGAAAATAAATTAGGTTGTAGTTTCAGTCCTTCAAGTTTTAATACCAATTAAGTAAATGCTTACACATGGCCAACTTAAGTATGCCACCTGCTTAAAAGCATATGAATTTGTGAATCCTGGTATGGATTGTCTGGAAGGAGCTAGCTTGGGCTCGGCTTATTATAAAGCTACTCTAATCAAAACAATGAGATATTAGTGTAAAGATAGGTAAATAAATGAAAGAGATCAGAGTTCATAAGGAGTTCTTCCCATAGATGGTTGGTTGATTTTTTTTTTTTTTTAAGTAGTATGCTGAGGCAATGAAATGGGGGAAAGGACAAAGCTTTCAATACATAATCCTGGAAGAATTGGGTATCTATGGAAGGAAAAGAAAGGGGAGGGGAAGGGTAGGGAGAGGAAGAAAGGGAAGGGGAAGGGAGGGGAGAGGATGGTAGGGGAGGGGAGAAGGAAGGGAAGAGAAGGGAAGGGAAAAGGGAAGAAAAGAAAAAGAAAAGAAAAGAAAAGAACTTTAATCTCCATGTCTCACAAATTCATAAAAACTCAAAATGGAATCATGGTCCTAAGTATAAAAACTAAATTTATACAACTTGCAAAAGACAATACAGAAGAAAATCTCTGAAGTCTTAGGGTAGGCAAAGATTCCTCAGGTAGCACCTAAAAATGTGAACTTTAAAAACAAATCAGAAATTGAAATTAAAATTTTCTACTCTCCCAGAAGATACTCTTAGCAATTTTTTTTTTAATCAAGTCACAGACTGGAAGAAAACATTCCAATACCTATCCCTGACAAAAAGCTTATATGCAGAATACACAGAATTCTTACAGCTCAACAAAAATGTCTAAAGGATGAATAGCTTTAACCACTGTTAACCTTAAACAATTAAAAAACAGGTCAAAAGATTTGAACAGACATTTCATCAAAGAAAATGAACTATTAGCACATAAAAGATGCTCTCTATCCTCAGTCATAAAAAATAAAAATTAGCAAATTAAAGCCAGCAATTAAAATCACAAGATACCATTATATACCCACCAGAAGAGCTAAAATTAAAAGACTGACAATACCAAGTAATGATGAAGATGTGGAGTAACTGGGTCTCTTATACATTCCTGTTGGGAGGATAAAATGGTACAACCACTCTGGAAACCAATGCAGCAGTTTCTTATAAAGTTGAAAAATATATACTTATCATATGACCCAGCAATTCCATTTCTAGATATTTACCCAAGGGAAAGGAAAGCCTAGTCAACATAAAAACCTGAAAGTTCACAGCAGCTTTATTCATAATAGCCATAGGCTGGAAATAACCGAAACATACATCAACTTGTAAACAGATAAACAATTTGTGATACATCCATTCAATAGATTACTACTCAGCAATAGAAAGTAGTGAACTATTGATATTCATAACATGCATGAACCTCAGAAAGATAATGCCGAGTGAAAGAAACTAGAAAAGAAGGCTACATATGGTACTATTCCAATTACATGAAATTCTAGACTAGGCAAACTGATCTATAATGAGAGAAAGCAGATTGGAGGCCATGATGAAAACTGCCTGTAAATGGTTATAAGGCGATAGCTACAAGAGTGTGTTTGCTAAAATACAGCTAACTCTACACTTAAAATGAGTACATTTTATCATAGGTAAATTATACCTCATAAATACAACTCAAAACAAAATAATTAAAAGGTTTGGATATGAATTCATGATTAGAAGACCTAGAAACATCAATACCTCAATAGCAATAAATATAACAAGCACCCTGATCTTAGTTTGTAAACAGGAATAGTGGCCGATTCCAGGACTGGCACAAGGAATGTATAAGATGAGTCTAGATATTTTGTGCCAGAAAACCAAAGATGTCCTCAGAGACAACAAAAGACATGTGGAATGAAGACAGAAGCAGGTCTGAAGTGTTGCTGGTCATTGTGGGAACAATTTGAGCATCAGGAGATGGAAGAAGAAGCACTCTGATAGATTAAACAAACAACACTGGCGGGGGGGAAGGACCAACAAGTCTAAGGTTACAAGTTGGGGTGTATGTGTGAGAGTGAAGCTGCTTTTTAAGAAGGATGCCAGCTATCAGAGGAAAAAAGAAAGGCGCAACAAGAAAATAACCACTTCATACCCACAATGTACTAATTCAAGGAAGAACATTCACTGGATGTTAGAACTCTTGGGTAGAAGTTGAGAAACAAGACATTTAACTACTTTACTATCAACCTGTGGCTTACCTAGCAAACACAAAAGAAAAATATGTCCTCATAATGGAGAAATTTTGCAGTTACTGCCTCGACCCAGTGGTCAAGCTTGGTGTCACCACCCGTAAGATGACCTAACAATATATGCCACCCCGCTGAATGCAGGAGAGGAAGACAAGGTCATCCATGTGGTATCCTGTCTATAGGGGTTTGACCTGAATATATTTATGAAGAAACAGATGACTGATAGATAACAACCAAATGCCACTTATTGTGTGTGTGAACTTAACATCATGGTTAAGCCTATAAGCTATTTAAATTCCTACTTTCCTCAAAGCCTCTAGGAAAGTAGACACTGTTGCAGCAAAGAATCCCAGCCTAAAAGTAGAACATTATGGTGACAACATCAGACTGGAGAAAAGGGTTACTACTTAGGATGTCCACCCATCCCAAAAAGCCCATCCTCTCTCCAGCCATCAAAGTTAAAATATATTCCTTATAAAAATTTCAAATAAGTTTCACCTATTCTATTACCCCTTGTATAGATCTATATACTTTAGTAAAATTTGGTGTTTACTGAAAATATGAACATAATTGCCAATGACCATGAATCTTCATTTGGATATATTAAAAAGTTAAACTTCACGTAACATCAAACATATAGTCAGGTCTGCAGAAAAATATGGCAAACATGCCACTATAGTTAAGTATTGTAAACTGGTGCTTCCTTTAAAATGTGATCCTTTTGCTACACATTTCCCAAAATCTTTCAAGAGTCTTGAGTTCTTTAATGGTAGAGAGCACGTTACTCATCTCCGTGGCAGTGATATTCAGCACGTGAAACGAAGTGTTTATTAAACTGTAGATTTTCCTTCATATGGGTATTTAGAGCTCTAACCAACATCTGATGGCTAGTCTCATTTTTGTCCGAGCTCTTTCATGACTCATATGCAAAGAAGCTAACCCCCCCATGCCAAAAAAAGTATAAATACTATGGACTTGAAAGCATTAAAAAATCCATATGGTCTCAGAGTATGTACTCTAGTTATGTGTATGAGCGTGCATGCATGTGGGGGACGCGGGGTGATACTGGGAGCACGTATTGGACTGTTCAACTTCTTTTTCATCATTATGTAAGAGGATCAGGATTCACTACAAGAATGGAGGTATTGGTCATGCTTGATTTGCTTTCCTGGATGAGTACTGATCCCAAAGATTTTTGCTCTAGTTTGCTCAGAACTATAAGCATGTGAGAAATTTCCAATTCCTTCATTTCTAATTTCTCTATGAAAACCAACTACCCATCTCCCATTATTCTCATGGAGAAAAGTTGTGCTGGTGGTTGGGGGGAGGCCTTTAAAGTGCTGAGATATTCTTAAAAGATGCTGGTTACTGGTCATCTAGTTTCAACATGAAGTATGTTCTAGGATGGACACACACACACACACACACACACACACACACCAAACACACACAAACCACACATAGCATTCTTTTAAGGCAAGTTCTGAGAAAAACACATACTCACGTTTCTTTCCCAGGCATTAACCCAGGCATTAAGATATAACCTCTCTTTTCACGGAAATGGAAAGTAATAAAATATTTGTTTTATTACTCATCAACCCTGTTGCCTTGTCCCCTGTTTCATGTAAGACCCTTCTACCTGGAGGTTTCTTTCCCAATATTTAATTAACATTTACTATTACTACAAAAAAAGGTTGAAGGCAATTTACAGAGATATACACACAAAAGAAAATTAAACAGAGATGACTGATAATCAATAGCTTTCCTATATATCAGCAAATATCACGAAAAGAAGCAGTACCACAGCAAAAGCAAATATGGAGTGTTAGGCAGAAACTTACTGAGAGCAGTGCAGGAACCACAGGAAGGACATTTTAAAACTTTATTAAAAAACAGAAATGGGGGCACCTGGGTGGCTCAGTCGTTAAGCATCTGCCTTCTGCTTAGGTCATGATCCCGGGGTCCTGGAATTGAGCCCCACATGGGGCTCCTTGCTTGGCGGGAAGCCTGCTTCTCCCTCTCCCTCTCTCCCTGTTTGTGTTCCCCATCTCTCTGAGTCTCTGAATCTCTGTCAATTCAATAAATGGTATTGGGAAAAATGGTCAGCTACATGCAAAAGTATGAAACTGGACTACTTTCTTAACACCATACACAAAAATAAACTCAAAATGGATTAAAGACCTAAATGTGAGACTTGAAGCCATAAAACTTCTAAAAGAAAACAGGCAGTAATCTCTTGGACATCAGCCTTAGCAACATTTGTCTAGATATGTCTCCTTAGGCAAGGGAAACAAAAGCAAAACTAAACTACTGGAACTACACCAAAATAAAAAGTTTTGAACAGAAACAGAACAAAAAGGAAACCTAGTAAATGGGAGAAGATATTTGCAAATTATGTATTCAATAAGGGGTTAATATCCAAAGTATATGAAGAACTCATACTATGCAACACCAGAAGGACAAACAAACCAATTAAAAAATGGACAAGGGACCTGAATAGACATTTTTCCAAAAAAGATATATAGGTGGCAAATGGACACATGAAAAGATGCTGAACATCACTAATCATTGGAGAAATGCAAATGAAAACCACACTGAGAGATCACTTCACACTCATCAGAATGTCTAGTATCAAAACCACAAGAAATAACAAGTGTTCGTGAGGATATGAAGAAAGGAAAACCCTTGGGCAGTTTTGGTGGGAAAATCAAATTGGTGCAGACACTGGAAAACAGTATGGAGTTTCCTCAAAAAAATTAAAAATAGAAATACTGTATGATCCAGTATTTCCACTATTGGGTATTTACCCAAAGAAAATGAAAACGCTAATTTGAAAAGATATTTATACCCCTGTGTTGACTCCAATTTGATTTACAGTAGCCAAGATATGGAAACAACCCAAGTATCCATCAATAGTTGAATGGATAAAGAAGATGTGGTATATATAATGGAATATTACTTAGCAATAAAAAAGAAAGAGATCTTGTCATTTGTGACAACATGGACAGACCCAGAAGCTACTGCGCTTAGTGAAATAAGTCAGGATGAGAAAGACAAATACCATGATTTCACTTATATGTGACATCTAAACAAAAAGTAGAAACAGATCCATAAATACAGAAAACTGATAGTTTCCATAGGGCAGGGGTGTGGGGAGATGGGCAAAATGAGTGAAGGGGATTGGGAGATATAAGCTTCCAATTATGGAATGAGTAAGTCACAGGGATAAAAGGTACAGCATAGGGAATACAGTTTACGGTATTGTAATAGCACTGTATGGGGGCAGATGGTAGGTACATTTGTCATTAACAGAGCAAAACATGCAGATTTATCAAATCACTATGTTGTACACTTGAAACTAATGTAACATTGTATGTTACATTATGTAATGTCTGCCTTTGGGTCAGGCCATGATCTCAGGGTCCTGGTTCAAGCCCCACCTTGGACTCCTTGCTCAGTGGGGAGCCTGCTTCTCCCTCTCCCTCTACCTGCAGCTCCCCCTGCTTGTGTGTTCTGTCAAAAAACCCCAAAATCTTTTAAAAAATTAAAACTGAAATTTAAAAAATCAAGAAACTGGAAACTGTAGTGCCTAAATATGCAACAACTCTTAAAAACAAAAAAGCCTGGGCAATCGACCCACCCTCTTCCATTACTAGAATGACCTCAGAAGAAGCCATGTGTAACGGTTCGTGTAATGACAAGATGGAAACCTTGGGATATCAGAATAACCAGCTCTGCCCAGAAGAGTCACCAACCCCCAGCAAACTTTGTAGGGCCAATCAAGAAGCTCTCACTCTATCAAGCTTATCAGATGTCAGGCTTTGCCTGTTGCAGCAGCCAGTACTATTCTGCAAGTAAAGTGAAATTACATGCTTAGTGCTTAAGCCATATTTTTATTATTTAGGCTGGGGTTTTGTAACTTGTGGTCAAAAGCTTCCCATTTGTTACATGTGCCATGTTCTTAGACCAGAAGTCTCAAAAGTATACAGGACTCTTCACATTGATGCCTAAAGTAAAGATCCTTAACAACAGCTCTCTTGGCCATAGCTATTCTGGGCTGTTGGTTTGGTTCAGTGCTATAAAATCTTTAACTGCTGAAATCAGGGGGAAATGTGGTATGAATTTAAGAAGATAAATCTAAGGTATCTAAGGAAGGTATGTGCCTGATGAAGGAGGGTAAGGAGCATCAGGGACCTATCCTCCAGGGGGTTAGTCCTAGGAGCTGGATACTGGTCATTTCTGTACAGGATTCACATTTACAGGGATTTAATTCACAGGAAAGTAGGAATGTTGCATTTTGGTATAGTCTTTGACTAAATAGTCTCTTTGAGCCGAACTAGAGTTTTCATTTTTCCATTGATTAATAAAACATTAGAGTGCTATGGTGATCAATACAGTGAAGTACCTCATGGCAAGTTCTAATTTCCCAAGTAAATAAAGTAAATAAAAACATTTATGAGAATTCTAATTTGAAAAAAGGTTTCACAGTGAGAAACAGCAGATTAGAGATGCACACAGCAATAAACACAGATCTTTAAAATACGGAACCTGGAGAAATACAAAGAAAAATCTATTTCACAATGTCATTTATACACACTAAAAGTACTGCACACAAAATACTATACATTTCACAAGGACACATACCAATAAGATAACCCACAGCACACATACTAGAATAAATGCCTGTAGATAAACATAAGAGCATAAAACATAAAAACAAACAGAAGAAGAAAGGAAGTTTTTAAAATTTGGTAGGACTTTCCTAAGAGTAGTAAGTAGACTTTGTGCCCACAGTAAAAGGTTTACAAAGTTATCATGACCAAACTTTACACCAATCAAAAATAATAACTGGGACACCTGACTGGCTCAGCCAATTGAGCATGCAACTCTTGATCTGAGGGTTGTGAGTTCAAGCCCCACACTAGGTCTAGAGATTACTTTAAAGTCTTTATAAGAAAATACAGATATAGGTGGATCTTGAAGAGAACCTTACTAAGAAAGTCCAGTTCTCACTTGCTCACTCTCTGACACACACACACACACACACACACACACTGCAGATGCTGTTTACTCAGTAACTTTTTAAATAAAGTTTTATTCACATATTAAGCCCTTAACTTGGGAGAAGACTATCAAAAAGTAAAATGGACAAAGAAACAAGACATGCTTTAAATAGAAGAACAGAGATAGGATAAAAGTAGAAGGATAGAGAGATGCCTAGGTGGCTCAGTCAGTTAAGTGTCTGCCTTTGGCTCAGGTCATGATCTCAGGGTCCTGGGATCAAGTTCCACATGGGGCTCCTTTGCTTCTCTCTGCCTTCCAGGGAACCTGCTTCTCTCTCTGCCTGCCACTCACCCCTGCTTGTGAGCTTTCTCACTTCCCAGACAAATAATAAAATCTTAAAAAAAATAAAAAGGAAAGAAAAAGATATACCACGCAACTAGTAAGCATATGAAAACTACTGTATCTATATTAATAACAAAGCAGTTTTCAAGACATATTTTCAGAGGTGAGGAAAATTTCATACGATAAGGGGATCAATTCATCAAGAAAAAAGCAAAAATGTAAAGGTGTATGCACCAAATAACACAGCTTCAAAATACATGAAGCAAAAAAATAGATAAATCTAAAAGGAGAAAGGGAATTTGGGGATAATGGCGGACTAGGAGGATCCTGAGCTCACCTCCCGCAGATACAAGATAACAGTTACATTTATGCAACTAACCTTGAAAACAACTCAAATACTGGCAGGAAAAATATTCCATAATAACTGTAGAGAGGAGGCCACCAGGAAAAGGCTAGGAAGGGTGGAGGCACAGTTAAGAACCAAATCTTCGGCAGGACTAACCACAAAAGGGAGGGACACCATAAGCACAGAGAAACAAGAAGATCAGATCCCACACCAGGAACCCTTAGCACTAGGGACCTGCACTGGGAAGATAAATCCCCATAACACCGGGCTCTGAAAACCAGCTAAGTTCAGGAGCTAGAAAAATCAGACAGCCTGACTCTGAGAAAGCCAGCCCAAGACTTAGCTCAGAAACAGCAGTTTGAAAGATACCTGGGGCGTATGTGAAGGAAATTTATTGACAATCTTGGAACATGTGTCAGATAAGCAGAGATCTTCAGGAGATCTCTTTGGGAGAAACAATGATGGCAGGCACCATTTCTCCTCCCCTTCCTCCAGCCTAGAGAGCCTGACACTTGCAGGAAGCAGGACTAACTCCTTTGATCTTGCTACGTCCTCAGGCCCCACTCCTGTTCGTCTGCAGACTGCCCCATCCAACCTATCGGTCTGAGCCGGCACCCCCTCAAAGGATATCCTACCACCGAACCCTCTAGGTAACCCCAACAAGGACCAATACCACTTCACGTGATTCCTGTCCCGTGGAGGGGAGGAGATAACCCTACACAGCAGTGTGGCCACAGTTCTAGTAGCTCACACTCTTAGCTGGCTGCACAGGGAGCAAGCCATGCCCTTCAGTGCATCTGTATCTGTGTCATTCTCTGCCCTGTGGTGTCCCCAGAGAGAGAGGCTGACTGCAGACAGCTAGACTGACTGTTGGCCTCTTCACCAACAAACCCGTGGTGGCCTCAGCCCTCACAACAGCTTAAGGAATAAACCATGACCAGTGTCCCTGCAGCAGACAAAGCAGGTCACTGCAGCCTGCTGGGCTGAAGACAACAGCACCTCATCCACAACAGTAAGGCACACACAGCTCACACAAGGAACATCACTGGAGTTCTTCTTTCTGGTGACCGGGGGGGGGGGGGGGGGGAATTAAACTACAGGCACCACAAGACCTCGTCTACACAAGGCCACTTCTTTAAAGATCAGGGAATCTAACTTATATAAAACATAGAAACAGACACAGACCACCAGACAAAATGAGACAGAAGAATAAGTGAAAAATAATGAAAAACTGAAAAAAAGAGAAAATCACAGTAGAAGGCTAAACTAAACAAAGGTAAGCAAAGTATCTGATGAAGAACTGAAACCAATGGTCATAAAGATACTCGTTGAACTCAAGGAAAGTAAATGATCTCAGGGAGAACATCAACAAAGAGAAAATATTAAAAAAAAAAAAAGAACAGTCAGGGCTAAAGAATTCATTGACTGAAACGAAAAACAGACTCAAACAAAAAACAGAGATTAGAGGATGCAGAATGGATCAGTGATCTGGAAGACAGCATAATGGAAAGCAATGAAGCTGAACAGCAAAAAAAAAAAATTAAAAAAATTTAAATGGACCATGTTAAAGGAATTCACAAGTGTAGTAAAATTTGCACCATAAGGATCCCAGAAGGAGAAGGGAGAAGGGGGCGGAAAACTAATTTGAAGAAATAATGGCTGAAAACACCCCTAACCTAGGGAAAGAAACAGATATCCAGGCCCAGAAATCACAGAAACTCTATAACAACATAAATCCAAAAAGGCCCACATTAAGATGCACAAAAACTAAAATGGCAAAAAGTAATGATAAAGAGAGAACTGTAAAGGCAGCAAGAGAAAACTCTTACATACAAGGGAAGCCACACAAGGCCATCAGCTGATTTTTCTGCACCAATTTTGCAGGCCAGAAAGCTGTGAATATATCAGCATGACATATTCAAAGTGCTGAAAGAAAAAAAAAAAAAAAAACCTATATCAAGAATACTCTACCCAGCAAGGCTGTTATTCAGAATAGAAGTAGAGATAAAGACAAACCAAACTTAAGGCAGTTCGTCACCTCTAAACTAGCCTTAAAAGAAATGTTGGGAGGAACTGTACAGGTAGAAATAAAGGCCATAATAGAAGAAAAGTATGAAAGGAAAAACTTTCACAGGTAAAACCAAGCAAATAGAAGGAGTAACTTAATCACTTTTAAAGGCAGTATGGAGGTTAAAACACAAAAGGAGTAAAATCAGCTACATCTACAAAAATTAGTTGAGGGATACAAAAAATTAAAAGATGTAAAATATGACATCATATACATAAAACATTAAGGGGGGATTAAAAATTTAGTGTTTTTGGAATGTGTTCAAATTTAAAAGACCAGGGCACCTGGGTGGCTCAGTGGGTTAAGCTTCTGCCTTCAGCTCAGGTCATGGTCTCAGGGTCCTGGGATCCAGCCCCGCATCCGGCTCCTTGCTCAGCGGGGAGCCTGCTTCTCCCTCTCCCTCCGTCTGCTTACTTGTAATCTCTATGTCTCTGTCAAATAAGTAAATAAAATCTTAAAAAGAAAATTTAAAGGACCATCAATGTAATATACACTGCTATATACAGAAGATGTTATATAAGAGCCCAATGGTAACCATAAATCAAAACCTGTAATAGATACACAAAAAATAAAGAGAAAAGAATCCATGCATCAAATGACATGGGAAGAGAGCAAGAAAATAAGAAAGGATCAGAGACCTACAAAAATAATCAGAAAACAGTTAACAAAACAACAAAATGTGCATACCTATCAATAATTAGTTTAAATATAAATAGACTAAATACTTCAATCAAAAGACACAGGCTGACTGAATAGATTAAAAAACAAACAACAACAAAAACAACAACAACAAAAACCAAACCAAGATCCATCTATATGCTGCCTACAAGAAACTCATTTTAGACCTAAAGATGCACATGAACTGAAGGTGAAGGGATGGAAAAACATATGTCATGCAAATAGAAATTAAAAAAAAAAAAAAAAGCCAAGACAGCGTAATGTCTATCAGACTGTATGTAGTAAGAGACAAGGAAGGACAACACATAATAATAAAGGGATTAATCTGTAAGATATATCAATTGTAAATATCAATTCACCCAACGTAAGAGCACCCAAACATAAAGCAAATATAAGCAAACATAAAGGGAGAAGTGCACAGTAATACAATAGAGCACTTGAACACCCTACTTATATTAATGTATAGATCATTCAGACAGAGGATTAATAAGGAACAAGTGACTAAACAACACAACAGACTGGATGGACTTAACAGATACCTACAGAACATTCTATCCAAAAAGCAAAGAATACAGAATACACATTCTTTTCAAGTGCATATGTGACGTTCTCCAGGACAGATCACAAATTAGGCCACAAAAAATGTCTCAACTTAAAAAGATTAAAATCACACTGAGCAGGGGCTCCTGGGTGGCTCAGTGGGTTAAAGCCTCTGCCTTCGGCTCAGGTCATGATCCTGGGGTCCTGGATCCGCATCGGGGCTCTCTGCTCAGCGGGGAGCCTGCTTCCTCCTCTCTCTCTGCCTGCCTCTCTACCTACTTGTCATCTCTGTCTGTCAAATAAATAAATAAATAATCTTTTTAAAAAATCACATTGAGCATTCTCCAATCACAAAAATATGAAATTAGAAATCAATTATAGGGAAAAAGAAACCTTGGGAAAAACACAAACACATGGAGGCTAAACAACATGCCACTAAATGAATGGGTCAACAAAAAAACCAAATTGGAAATCAAAGGATACATGGAGACAAGTGAAAACACAGTGGTCAAAATCTCTGGGACACAGCAATGCAGTTCTAAGAGAGGTTTATAGTGATATAGTCCTACCTCAAGAAATAAGAAAATCTCAAAAAAAAAAAAAAAACAACAACGTAAACGTATACAAAAAAAAATACTAAACAAAGCCCAAAGTCAGTAGAAGTAAAGAAATAATAAAGATTAGAGCAGAAATAAATGAAATAGAAAAGATCAATGAAGCCAAGAGCTGCTTTTTTTTTTTTAAAGATTTTATTTATTTATTTGACAGTAGAGATCACAAGTAGGCAGAGAGGGAAGCAGAGAGAGAGAGAGAGAGGAGGAAGCAGGCTCCCCACTGAGCAGAGAGCCTGATGTGGGGATCGATCCCAGGACCCTGAGATCATGACCTGAGCCGAAGGCAGAGGTTTAACCCACTGAGCCACCCAAGAGCCCCAAGAGCTGCTTTTTGAAAAGATAAAATTGATAAAACTTTAAACACCAAGAAAAAAAGAGCACGAACTCACATAAGGACAAAATGAGAAAGAAACACCAACACCACAAAAACACAAAGATTATAAGAGATTATAAAAAACTATATGCCAACAAGTGGATAACCTAGAAGAAACTGATACATTTTTAGAAACATACACTCTCCCAAAACTGACTCAGGAAGAAATTAAAAAATTTGAACAGATTGATTACTAGTAATGAAATTGAACTTGTACTCAAAAGCTTCCACCAAACAAAAGTCAAGGATTAGATGGATTCACAGGTGAATTCTATCAAACATTTAAAGAAAAGTTAATACTTATTCTTCTCAAACTTCCAAAAAACAGAGGAAGGAAAACTTACCAATTCATTCTATAAGGTCAGAATTGCCCTGAAAACAAAACCAGACAAAGACATTTAAAAAAAGAAAGAAAAGAAAACTATAGGCTAATATTCCCTGATATGAACATAGATGCAAAAACCCTCAACAAAATATTAGCAAGCCAAATTCAACAATATATTTAAAAAAAAATCATTCACCACAATCAAGTGGGATTTATTACAGGGATGCAAGCATGGTTCACTATTCATAAATCAGTTGGTGTAATATTATCACATTAACAAGAGTAAGGATAAAAAATCATGATCTCATCAATAGACACAGAAAATGCAACTGACAAAATTCAACATCCCTTCCTGATAAGTGGGCTTAGATAATGAAGGACATATAACAAACCCACAGGTAACATAATACTTCATGAGGAAAAACTGAAAGCTTTTCTCAACGAACAGCTAGAAGACAAGGATGTCCAATTTTATTCAACGTAATACTGGAAATCCTAGCTGCAGCAATCAGACAAGAAAAAGAAATAAAAGGCATCCTAATTGATAAGGAAGAAGTAAAACTGTCTCTATTTGCAGATGATGTGATACTACCTGTAGGAAACCCAAAAGACTTCACCAAAAAAGTTAGAACTGGTAAATGTATCTAGTGAAGTTGCAAAACATAAGTTTCACTATACAAAAAGAAATGTGCTATATTTCTATGCTTTAATAATGAAACAGAAGAAAGAGAAGAAGAAATTCCATTTACAAAGGCATCAAAAAGAATAAAATATCTGGGGCTATTTTAAACCAAGGAGGTGAAAAACTTACACCCTAAAAACTATAAGATGTAGAAAGAAAATGAAGATGACAAACAAATGTAAAGCTATTCTATGCTCAAGGACAGGAAAAATTAGTATCGTTAAAACATTCATACTACCCAAAGCAATCTACATATTTAATGCAATCCTTACCAAAATACCAATAGCATTTTTCACAAAAGTAAAATAATCCTAAAATTTGTATGGAAATACAAAAGACCCCCAAACAGCCAAGACAATCTTGAGAAAAAAGAACAAAACTGGAGATTTCACAATCCCCAATTTCAAACTATACTACAAAGCACCAGTAATCAAAGAAGGCTGCTACTACACAGACCCACAGCTCAATAGAATAGAGTCCCCAAATAAACCCAAAATTCATTTGGAATCTCAAGGGACCCTGAATAGCCCAAACAATCTTGAAAAAGGACAAAATTGAAGGATCCACACTTCCTGATTTAAACACTTACTATAAAACAACAGCAATTAAAACACTGCTACTGTCATTAAGACAGACATGTATACTAATGGAATAGAGAGCCCAGAAATAAACCCTCACATATATAGTCAAATCATTTTTGACAAATGTGTCCGGATTATTCAATGAGGAAGAGGCAGTCTTTCCAATAAATGGTGCTATAGAAAAAACTAGATATGTACATGCAAAATGAATTTGGATCCCTAACACTATGTACAAAAATTAAATCAAAATAGATCAACAGTAATTACCCAAACATAAGAGCTAAAATTATGCAACTTTAGATGAAAACAGGGAAAAAGAATGAATTTGGTGACAATTTCTTGGCTAGGACCCTAAATGCATAGGCAACAAAAACTATTAAACTTCATCAAAATTTAAAACTTTAGGGGCACCGGGGTGGCTCAGTGGATTAAAGCCTCTGCCTTTGGCTCAGATCATGATCCCAGGGTCCTGGGATCAAGCCCTGCATCGGGCTCTCTGCTCAGTGGGGAGCCTGCTTTCCTCTCTCTCTGCCTGCCTCTCTGCCTGCTTGTGATCTCTCTGTCAAATTAATAAATAAAATCTTTAAAAAAATTAAAACTTTAGGGGATCAAACGACACTATGAACAAAATGAAAAGACAACCCTCAGCATGGGAAAAGATATTTGAAAATCACATATCTGATACAGGATTAATATACATAATATATGAAGAACTCCTAAAACTCAACAAAGAAACAAAAACCAACTGAATTAAAAAATGGGCAAAGGACATGAATAGACATTTCTCCAAAACCTATATACAAATGATCAATAAGCACATGGAAAGATGGTCTACCCGACTAATCAGGAAAACACAAATCAAAACCACAAGGATATACCACTTTCTGTCCATCTGGATGGCTATTATAAAAACGAAACAAAAACAGAAAATAACAAGTACTGGCTATGATGTAGAGCAATTCCAAACCTGTGTATCTTCTGTTGATGGGAATGTGAAATGGTGCCACTGTTATCTAAAATAGTATGCAAGCTCCTCAAAAAATTAAACACAGAAGTATACTATGACCCAGCAGTTCCACTTTCATTATATACACACAGAAGGACTGAAAGGAGAAACTTGAACAGATAGCCATATAACAGTGTTCACAGCAGTGCTCACAATAGCTCCTTCAAAAAAATAAGGCATGAAATTTTGATATATGCTACAATACAGATGAACTTTGCAGATCTTGTGCTAAGTAAGCCAGACATAAAAGGACAAATATTGTATGATTCTACCTTACATAAAGTATCTAGAATAGTCCAATTCATATGGAAAGTAGATTACAGTTTACCAGGGAGGGGAAAATGGGGAGTTATTATTTAATGGGTACAGAGTTTCAGTGTGGAATGATGTACAAGCTCTGGAGAAGGATGAAGACAGAGGTTGTACAACAAAGTGAATGTTCGTAATGCCATTGAACTGTACACTTTCAGATGGTTAAAATGGTAAATTTTATGGATATTTTCCCCACGATTAAAAAAAAAATACAGAAATACTGAATTTTTGCTTGTCCCCCATTGCCCTTCACATTTGCAAAAAAGATATAATAAGAAACAGAGAATAGGGGTTTACTTTTAAATGTCACTGGATTTACAAGAGCCAACCAAATGAACACCTAGATTTGAAACTGTAGGACAATCAACCGATTTTCAGAGGAAACCCAGGGTTGTGGTAAAAAACCTTATTTTTGTGCACAGAAATCGCAAGCATCATCAACCCATCTTCTTAACACTCTTCGTTTTTTAAATCCTTAACACTCTTGTTTTAAATCCTTAAACAGTCTAACCTGAAGACTGACAGAACTTCACAACTAAAGAGAGAGAGAAGAGGTCACATCGAAGAAGGTAGGAAGTGCAGAGACATGGTTTAAGGGAGAAATGGATCACGGGCAGTACAAACAGGAGGGAGCTGTGATCCTAGAAAAGGGGGACAGAGGAGCACACAGGGGACTGCTCAGGGAGCTCACTTCCCCAAAGCCATTGGCTTGGAAATTGAGAGAGGCTGAATTTTGTGAGTTCTTGCGACCAGTGGGGCTTAAAGTCTGGAGTTTTAAAGGTCAGCCAGCTTGGCCAAGACAAAGCCCATAGGGCATTGCATTGCTCCACGACAGAAGGCAGGCAAACTACCTGGGGGCACATGGTATGGAAACAGCCATCTGAAGAATGCATGGAGCAGAGTGGGGAGATTATTCACTCTCCTCAGAGCGTGTCCCTGAGAGGCAGCATTCATGGAGGTTGCCTCTCTGGGAACAAAGGAGCTGGCTGGCACCATTTCCTTCCCTCATCCCTCAGCATAAACACAGAGCCACCTGTGCGCGGCAGCACAGCAGAGACACTGGCTGCCTAACTTGCTTACACCAAGCCCCGTACCCCAGCATTCTGGTGAACTGCTCTTCTCAGTCAAGTTTGCCTCAGTCCCAGCACGGCAGGCCCCTCCCCAGAAGCCAGCACAAACCCACGCCCACACTGCATCTCCTGACCAGAGAGTCCTGCACAGCCTCAGTCCTTTTGGAAGTGGTGTCAGGTTTCATTTCAAAAAGCAGACCAGAGCATACCTACTTAAACTCACCACATTCAGGCCAGGGACCAAACACTGCCCACAGCAGGCAAGGAGAGACAAGGTAAGGACTGGCCTAAAGGAGAGAGGCATAAACAGAACACAACAGTAGAGCACATGCAACACACAATGGAGATACTCTTTCAAGGGACAGGTCCTGGACACTACATGACCTCTTCTTCAAAAGGCTATTACTTTCAGGAGCAGGAGACATAACTGGCTTTTCTAACACAGAGAAAAAGGCAGAGACTGGACAAAATGCCAAGACAGAGGAATTTATCCCAAATGAAAGAACAAGATAAAGCCGTGGTCAGAGATCTAAGAGAAACAAATATAAGTAACACACCTATGTAGAATTTAAAGCAACAATCATAAGGATATTTAATGGGCTTCAGAAAAGATGACATTAGTGAGACCCTCATTATAGAGATAAAAGATTTAAAAAAGAATCCATCAGAGATGCAGAATACAATAAATGAGATTGAAGATAGGTTTGAAGCAATGAACAGCAGGCTGAAAGAAAGGGAGGAACAAATTAGTGACCCAAAAGATGAAATAATGAAGCTGAACAAAAGAAAGAAAAATCACGCAACATGAGAGTAGACTTAGGAACTCAGTGATTCCAACAAATGTTATAACATCAGTATTGTAGGAGTTCCAAAAGAAGGAGAGAAAGGGGGCAGAAAATTTATTTCAAGAAATAATAGCAGAAAATGTATCTAATCTAGGGAAGGAAAAAGACATGCAAATCCAGGAGGCACAGAGAAGTCCCATCAATACCACCAAGATGTACTGTAATTAAATTTGTAAGATATAGTGATAAAAAAAATCTTAAAAGCAGGAAGACAAAAAACTTCTTAACTTTCAAGGGAAAACCGATATGGCTAGCTAGAGATTTCTTAATAGAAACTTGGCAAGCCAGAAGAGAGTGGTATGATATATTCAACATGCTGAATGGGAAAAAATCTGCAGCTAAGAATACTCCATCCCGCAAGGTTATCATTCAGAAAAGAAGGGGAGAACAGTTTCCCAGACAAACAAAAACTATAGAAGTTTGTGACCTAAACTACCCCTACAAGAAATATTAAAGAAGACTCAGTGCAAAAGAGAGACCAAAAGCGACAAAGAAAGGATCAGAGAAAATCTCCAGAAACCACAACGAAATGAGTAATAAAATTGGCAGTAAATACACAGCTATCAATAATTCCTTTGAATGTAAATGGACTAAATGCTCCAATCAAAAGACAAAAAGGGTGTCAGAATGGATTAAAAACAAAAACAAACAAATAAAAAAAATAAGATCTATCTATATGCTCCCTACAAGAGACTCATTTATCATGCAAATAGATATCAAAGGAAAGCCAAGTAGCAATACTTATATTTGATAAACTAGATTTTAAAATAAAAACTGTAAAAAGAAACAAAGAAGGGCATTACATAATCATAAAGTGTACAATCCAACAAGAAGATATAAGTATTATAAATACATATGCTCCCAACATGGGAACACCTAAATATATAAAACAATTAACAGCAAACATAAAGGAACTAACTGATAACATATTAATAGTAAGGGACTTTAACACCTCACTTAAATCAATGGGCAGATTATCTACACAGAAAATAAGGATACAATGGCTTTGAATGACACACTGGACCAAATGGATTTAACAGATACAGTCAGAACATCCACCCTAAAACAGCAGAATACATGTTCTTTTCAAGTGCACATGGAACATTCTGCAGAATAGATCACATATTAGGTCACAAATCAGGCCTCAACAAATACAAAGACTGAAATCATACCATGCACATTCTCTGACCACAATCCTATGAAAGTAGAAATCAACCACAAGAAAAAATTTGGAAAGACCACAAATACATGGAGGTGAAACATGCTACTTAACAATGAATGACTCAACCAGGAAATCAAAGAAGAAATTAAAAAATATGTGGGAACAAAGGAAAATGAAAACATAACGGTCCAACACCTTTGGGATGCAACAAAGGCAGTCCTGAGAGGGAAGTATATAGCAATAAAGGCCTACCTCAAGAAAAAGAAAAATCTCAAACATAAACTCACAGTTAAAGGAGCTCAAAAAAGAACAAATAAAGCCTAAAGCCAGCAGAAAGAAGAAAATAAGATTAAAACAGAAATAAGTGATATAGATACTAAAAATAATAGAACAGATCAATGGAACCCGTAGCCGGTTCTCTGAAAAAAGTAATAAAATTGATAAGCCTCCAGATGCACTTATCAAAAAGAGAAAAAATAAAGTTAAATAAAATCACAAATGAAAGAGGAGAAATAACACCACAGAAATACAAATATGAGAAGATTATGAAAAACTATGTCAACAAACTGGACAACCTGGAAGAAATGGGTAAATTCCTAGAAGCATATAACCTATCAAAACTGAAACAGGAAGAGAGAAGATTTGAACAGACCAACAACCAGCAAAGCAATTCTATCAGTAACTTAAAAACTCCCAACAACAAAAGTCCAGGGTCAGAAGGTTTCACAGGTGATTTCTACAAAACATTTAAAGAAGAGTTAATACCTATTTTTCTCAAACTCTTTCAAAAAATCAAAAAGGAAGCAAAACTTCCAAATCCATCCTATGAAACCAGCATTACCCTAATACCAAAACCAGATAAAGATTCCACTAAAAAAGAGAACTACAGGCCAATATCCCTGATGAACATGGATGTAAAAATTCTCAATAAAAAAACCAGCAAACCAAATCCAGCAATGCATTACAAAAATCATTTACCATGATCAACTGGGATTTATTCCTGGGTTACAAGTTGTGGTTCAACACTCGCAAATTGATCAATGTGATATACCACATTAATTAAAAAAAATGGTAAGAATCATATGTTCCTTTCATTAGATGCTGAAAAAGCATTTGACAAAGTAATACCTTCATTCATGATAAGAAACCCTCAACAAAGTAGGTTAGACAGAACGTGATTTCAACATAGTAAAGGCCATATATGAAAAACCTACAGCCAATATTATCCTCAATGGGGAAAAACTGACAGCTTTTCCTCTATGGTCAGGAACAAGACAGGGATGTCCACTCTCCCCACTGATATTTAACACAGTAGTGAAAGTTCAAGCTACAGCAATCACACAAAACAAAGAAATAAAAAGCATCCAAATCAGCAAGGAAGAGCTTAAACTTTCACTATTTGCAGACAACATGATACTCTCTGTAGAAGACTCAAAAGACTCCACCAAAAAATTGCTAGAACTGATACATGCAGTAAAGTCACAGGATACAAAAATCAATATACAGAAATCTGTTGCATTTCTATACACCCATATTGAAGCAGCAGAAAGAGAAATTAAGGAATTAATCCCATTTACAATTGCACCAATAATCATAAGATACCTAGGAATAAACCTAACCAAAGAGGTGGAAGACCAATACTCTGAAAACTTTAAAACAGCGATGAAAGAAAAAGAACCTTAAAAAATGGAAAGACAGGGGCGCCTGGGTGGCTCAGTGGGTTAAAGCCTCTGCCTTCGGCTTGGGTCATGATCCCAGGGTCCTGGGATCAAGCCCTGCATCGGGCTCTCTGCTCAGTGGGGAGCCTGCTTTCCTCTCTCTCTGCCTGCCTCTCTGCCTGCTTGTGATCTCTGTCTGTCAAATAAATAAATAAAATCTTAAAAAAAAAAAATGGAAAGACATTCCGTCCTCATGGATTGGTAGAACAATTATTACAATGTCTATACTACCGAAAGCAATCTACACATTTAGTGCAATCCCTATCAAAATACCAACAGCATTTTTCACAGAGCTAGAACAAATAATCCTAAAATTTGAATGGAAACCCAAAAGACTCCAAATAGCCAAAACAAGTTTGAAAAAGAAAGGCAAAGTTGGAGGCATCATAATTCCAGACTTCAAGCTCTATTACAAAGTTACAGTGATCAAGACCGTATGTATGGTGATGGCACAAAAACAGACAACGGAACAGAATAGAAAACTCAGAAAACCTACAACGATACGGTCAATTAATCTTTGACAAAGCAAGAATGAATATCCAATGGGGAAAAAGACAGTCCCTTCAACAAACAGTGTTGGGAAAACTGGGCAGCAATATGCAAAAGAATGAAACTGGACCACTTTCTTACACCAAACACAAAAATAAATTAAAAATGGATGGATGAAAGAAAGAAATGTGAGACCTGAGACCACAAAAATCCTAGAAAAGAACACAGGCAGTAACTTCTTAGACATTGGCCATAACAACTTCTTTCTAGATTGGTCTCCTGAGGCAAGAGAAACGAAAGCAAAAATAAACTACTGCAATTATATCAAAATAAAAAGCCTCTGCATAGTGAAGGAAATAATCAACAAAACTAAAAGGCAACCTATGGAATGGGACGAGATATTTGCAAATTATATATCTGATAAAGGGTTAATATCCAAGATACATAAAGAATCTCTAAAACTCAATACCCCAAAAAATGACTAATCCAATTAAAAATGGGCAGAAGACATGGATAGTTATTTTTCCAAAGACATACTGATGGCCAACAGACACATGAGAAGATGTTCATCATGATTGGTCATCAGGGAAGTACAGGTCAAAACTACAATGAGATACCACCTCACACACCTGTCAGCATGGCTAAAATCAGCAACACAGGAAACAGAGCTGGCAAGGACTCAGAGAAAGGGGAGCCCTCTTACACTGTTGGTGGGAATGTTAACTGAAGTAGCCACCCTGGAAAACAGTACAGACGGTCCTCAAAAAGTTAAAAATAGAACTACCCTATAATCCAGCAAATTCACTACTGGGTATTTATACAAGGAATACGAAAATACTCATTCAAAGAGATACATGCACCCCAATCTTTATAGCAGCATTACCTACGTTAGCCTAATTATGGAAACAACCCAAGTGTCCACTGACTGATGAACAGATAAATAAGATGTGGTATATGCATGCAATGGAGTATTAGCCATAAAAATGAAATCTTGCCATTTGCAATGATGGATGGAGCTAGAGGATAATACTAAAAAAGACAAATACCATATGATTTCACTAATAGGCAGAATTGAAGAAACAAAAGAAATGAGCAAAGGGGAAAAAACAGAAGCAAACCGAAAAAAACAATTTCCTTACAAGAGAGACCAAACTGATGGTTATCAGCGGGGCTGTGGGTGGGGGGGGGATGGGTGAAACAGGTGATGGGGATTAAGGAGGGCTCTGTTGAGATGAGCACCAGGTGATGTATGGACGTGTGGAATCACTATGTCGTACCCCTGAAACTAATATTACACTGTATGTCAACTAACTGGAATTTAAAGAAAAACTTTGAACAAATCCTTAAAGAGGAAAACAAGTAAAAAATCACAGAGCTTATCCTTTCAGTATGTCTAGCAGGAATGAAAGGTAATAGGTAAATAGTTAAATAGAACCATTCAAGAAAAATGAAAACAATTAATAGGACTTGAGGCCCAAATACCAGCTTCAATGACTGTGCATAATAGAACTTTTCTGCAAGGCAAGGCTGCAGCACCCCCAACAGAAAAGACTCCCTGGGGAGACCTCTAGCACTTTTGCCAGTGTGAACAGATGTAGCTGAAGAACTTTCCAAAGTTATAAAAATATCCCCAAACTGTCATTTGACCTTTAAAATTGACACTGGCATTTCAATCCTGCAATGCCAAGTTTATTTAGATGATAAACAACACATCCACACATGGATCATACTTAAATTCCCATTCCCATCAGCTGACAGCAGCATCTTGAGGCCACAGAGACCGTCAGGGTCGCTACAGTCATGGTGGCTCAGGGTTTTCTGACATTCTAACATTGGGAACATTTCCACCGCTCCTGTGGCCACCAACTTCTGAGGGAAACTTATGCCCGAATGGTTAGGGAAGTTGCCCTATTTGCCCATTCTCCAGGTACTTCAGCTCACTTAAATCTCACAACTACCTATAGTTGTATCAGGCCCTGTAAGGCAACTGAGTATTAGGACTTTCCCTCATTTGTAAGATAGCCTGCATAGCTCGTGCCTCAGAGATACCATGAAAATTGAATAGCAGCGTACACACCCAAACACTCAGGAAGGGCCGAGCACACAGCAAGCCATCAGAAAACAGGAGTTCGGTTCCCCTGAGGCCACGAGGGAGGAACACACACTCTCCACCTCCTAACTTAGTGCTCTACCAAAACTGCAGTTTTCGGACTTGGGGAGCATGGTCCCTGAATGAAGGGAAGAAATTCCCAGACCCTCAGCATTCTTACCTGCTTTCCTAAAACTCAGTTCTTGGGGAGAAGGGGAGGTTCTTCTTCCCTCTGCTCCTCTCCCGCTGCACAGAAAAGGGCCAACTTCTCACTCATCCTGAATCACAGTACATGTACTGTCTCACCATGGTCAAATCTCTAGGGCACTAAACAAAGGTAATTAGAAACATTGTTGTCTTTATTAAGAAAGTTAATGTCTTTAATGAATGGGTAATAAATCCCTTTGGAAGATGAAAGGTTTCTAATTATTTGCTTTCAACAAAATTGAAGGAGACCTAATGTCATCAGTAGATCATTAAATTTTCTTTTTTGCTGAGAGATCACCATATGGTTTTTGGCTTAGAGCTTGAGAGTTCAAAAAACGGAACAACACCACTACAAGAAAATGCTTTCCATCTTATTTACCTCTTTAGGTAGACAAGGTTGACCTAATGAGAACAGAATTATGTTAAATCCTATCTCTTTCTAGCAATCAGTAATATTCATCAGTGAAGAGATAGCAACAATAAAATGCTCCATCCATATCATTAAGAATCCAATTTCGAATAAATGTAGCTTTTATGCTTAAGAGGTAATTATCCAAGTTGGCAACATTTAGGGGCTTTTTACTTCAAGTGAGTAACAATTTTACAAAAATGATATGTACTCATATGCATGGCATTTACGTTGTTTTGATTCCTTGTTTACTGCTACTAATCGTAGTGTTAACTCAATCTTAAAGAATTTTTAAGACCATAGTTTATAGCCATAGGAATTTTTTAAAAACTGAAATTCTATCTATAATCATTTTTGTTACTGTAGCTATGTGTGACTAGAGGATCAATAAAGGACCTTGAACCTTAAAATATTGTGTTGAGATAAAATTCTGAGGGAGAATGGAAATAGAAAAAGGAACAATATAAAATTTCCAGATGTTACTGGAAAACATACTATTCAAAAGATGTTGAGTATAAAACTGTCCTAGTTTTTATAACATCCGCTGTATGTAGTTTTCATTAATAAATGTCAGTACTTATAATTCAATAAAACTTACATGCTTTGCAACCATTTTAAGTGATTTTAAAAATTCAGACATCAATTTGTAAACATCCTAGAGAGCGTACCATTTTACTAAATTCTTTTAGGAGTTAGATGAGGATCATCCCACCAGACCACTAGGTGGGACGATTCTTGTGAGAGCGCGACCTGGAATGTGCAGGGTCTACGAAGAATGAACAGGGACAGTACTCACGCATTTGCAGGCAAGGAAGCAACAAGGGGACTTGTGGGTAAACACACACACACACACACACACACACACACACACACACACACCACTCCAACTGCTACATTCCCCATTCTGGCAGGAAACAAGCTTCAAAAGCTTTGTAAGCTTTTTACTTACGAAAATGTAAGCAATGTTTGAAAAAAGAGAAAACAAGCTCAGGGTAGACTTCCCAATAATTGCTGGTCAGCTGAAGGCCAGCTCAGTGTCCCAGTTGAGGCTGGAGAGGGTTGGGCACAAGGTGAGGTGGTCAAAAGGGATCCTCTCTGCCTTCTGCAATAGGTACTGGAAAGAGGAATTCTCCTGACCTTCCCAGCCCTAGCAAATGACCTTAAAAACCAAGCTATTGCTTGTAATCTCGTGCTTTAAAAATAGATTCATTGTCTTCTTCCCTTGTAATTTGCCATCTCCTTTGTAACATACTATCTCTGATTCATTCATTCGTGCCAGCGACAATCTATCCTGTAACAGGCTTGGGGTCCAAGCTAGGCCCTAGGATTGCCAAGTAGCTAAAAATCACACCTCGGACCTGCTCTGAGCTACCTGCAGGCCAACTTCCTAGCTTTCACACACACAGGAATCAGCTTCAGACCTCTTAACCCACAGGAGAATTGGCCTTCCGCTTCCTCTCAACCTAAAATGTCCTTTAAGATGCTTTTTATTCTCTTGCATCCTCCCAGGACTCTTTGTATCAAGCTGTTTAACTCTTGTCCCTCTAATCATTGTGGTAACACCCAGTGGTGTAGCCGAGACACCCGATTTATGTAGTCCCACTTGGGTACAGACTAATTGGGGAAAGTCAGGCACCTGCACCTCCTCCTCGCCCCCAGAAGCACAGTCCAGATCGCAGAAACCAAGTATTTGGAGACATCTAACCAACAAAACAGTGCAGTAGCTGTTTGATATACCTCTCAACGGGGGCAGTCACCCACACAGGAGAACAAGGGAAAAAGAACTAATATTTATAACTTGCCAATAGGTCAGTTCTTAAACAGCCGTCCTATGAGGCGGGCAGCTTTTGCCAAAATCATGCAACCACTGAGTGGTAAAGCCGGATTTGCACCCAGGGCTCTTTAACTCCTATAACTCCTACCTACCTGAGCTGCCCACCAGCCTCTGGAGTGTGAAGAGAATATTCACGGGCTTTATCTCTCTCTCCTTTTTAGCATGAAAGCTCTTAGAGTCAGCACAGAGGCCACATTTATCTTTAAGTTACTATTTAAGGGGCGCCTGGGTGGCTCAGTCAATTGAACCGCAGCCTTCAGCTCAGGTCAGGATCCCAGGGTCCTGGGATGGAGCCCTGTCTCTCAGATCCCTGCTCAGCAGGGAGCCTGCTTCTCCCTCTCCTGCTCCCCATGCTTATGCTGGCTCACTCGCTCTCTTTCTCTATCAAATAAATAAACAAAAATCTTTAAAAATAAATAAATAAATAGTGAAAGGTCAAAGACTTGCCTGGTGGGTGATCTGAAAACCAGATGGGAACAAGTGAAAGCATGCTCCGTACACTGCTATGCACAGACTTTTCAAAGCCATGGGTTTACACAAAAAATGAAGACTTTTTTCTTTATAGGACAGGCTTGGGGAGAGATGCTAACTCTTCTCCCAGAGCTAAGTGTTTCACTTGGCATGCAGGAGATGGGGACGCGGCTGCCTACTCCTCCATCCCACCCCCTGTGGTCAAGGATATCTTCCTGTTCTCTGGATATTCAGAGATATCTTTGCTCAGGTGAACTATGGCTCTGTCCACTGGGAGGGCTCTTGCCCCCTGCCCTGTCACCCACTAGGTGCCATCAACCTTTAGGTCTCAGCTCAAATGTCACTTCCTCTATAATCACTCCACACCACAACCCCATTAGCTGTCTCTGCTCTATGCTCCCAGGCATCTGCATTTCCCTCAACAGGCACCGATCCTACCATTAGGATTTAGTCCAGACATTTGATCTGTGAGGACTGGGATGCACCCTCTCTGCTCACAGCTGTATTACTCTCTGCCTTGACAAAGCATAGTGCCTAGCACCCAGTAGATGCTCAATGAACATTTGTTAAGTGGAGAGAAAGCATTCTAATTATATTCAAATATCTTCTCAATGTGGTAATGTTTAAGCTCAAGTAGGTGGAAGGAATCTTGCAGAGCCATACACTATTACTGCTAAGATACAATTATTTTAGATAACTGAAATCTCAGTTAAGGGAGAATGTTCAGCATTTAGCAAATTCAGCTTTCATGAAAGAGATGAAAATGCAATTTATAGATACCTGCCTTTCAGATGGAAGGAATGACTGTCTTAGTTTCTGCACGTAACATACTTTACTATTTATTTATTTTAAAAGATTTTAGTTATTTATCAGAGAGAGAGCAACAGCAGGGGAGTGACAGGCAGAGGCAGAGGGAGAAGCAGTCTTCCTGCTGAGCAGGGAGCCGGATGTGGGACTTGATCCCAGAACCCCAGGGATCATGACCTGAGCCGAAGGCAGATGCTTAACACACTGAGCCACCTGGCATCCCCATACTGTACTATTTAAAGTTCTCTTTTCCCTGCTGGAGATTGGGGGGGTTAAAAAAACAACTCTTTTAAGTTTTCAGTTATTTTAAAGAAAAGACTAAATAATCTGACTTGTGGTAGAGAACCTGATTGATCACCGCCCCCAGCATAGACATCTGCAGGGTTTTCCCAACATGCAGAAAGACTCGACCAATGATTTATTCATTTTGTTTTTAATGCAGGGAAATTCCTAATTCCACCCCCCCCCCCAAATGACTGACAAGACACTTAAGCCTTCTACCAACAAGTAACCAGTCTTGTGAACCTGACAGTGTGGGCCATCACTGGCCAGCATGAGCAGCACACTAGCGGAAGTTTCCTGCAGGTGCACCTTTGGCTCGGGGAGGAGCTGCCTCAGCCTGGGGGAGAGTGCAGCCAGCAGCTGTCCTATCCTGCATGAGCTCAGCTCAGACTGACTCGGGTCCCCAGCTCCCCCCACGTGAAGTACTGTCCCTGACCCCCATTCTACTCCAGTACTTACTCGTCCACTCAGTTCTGCCTGTCCTGAAAACAACTGTGCTCAGAAGCTATAGTTGCTGAGGTGTATATATCGGGTGAGGGAAAAATTAATTTTAATGTTTTATCTTCTTACAGAAATTATCTTTTTTCACAATAGTTTTGAAAACCACTACATATGTGTGTGTGTGTGTGTGTATAAAAGGCTACAGTTTATATACTAACTCAGCAGTTTTCATCTGACTTGAAAAAAACAAGACAAAAATCCAGTGGGCTACAATAAGATAATGTGAGATGAAATAAAATGTTCGTAAGATCAAATGATATTAGGAGGGGAAAAGGTCAAAAAGGGAAACTGGAAGTTGATACGTCATACACCCAAGAGGACAAGACCTGAGTTTAAGTGTGGCAGGAGACAGCAACAGTGTTAGAATACTCCTGCAGAGGGGCACCTGGGTGTGGCTCAGTTGGTTAAGCGTCTGACTGTCGGTTTCTGCTCAGGTCAGGATCTCAGGATTGTGAGATAAAACCTCGCCTTGGGCTCTGTGCTCAGCGGGGAGTCTGCTTGAGATTCTCTCCCTCTGCCCCTTCCTCTGCTCTCACTCTCCCGCTCTCTAAAATAAGTAAGTCTTAAAAAAATACTCCTATTGATCAAATGCTTTACTCACCACAATGACCTATTTCCATCTGACTGCACATGTTAAATGAGATAAGCCTCAGAAAGGTTAAAAAAAAAAAAAAAAAGCAGTCTCCAGGGGCACCTAGGTGTGCCTGACTCATGGTTTCCGTTTAGGTGGTGATCTCCTCGTCATGAGATGGAGTCCGGTGCTGGGCTCCATGCTCTCTTCCCCTCTGCTCCTCCCATCTCCCCCAGAATAAATACATCTTAAAAAAAAAAAAAGTGCAGGCTATAGAACCGGAGGATCTGGACTCTAAATTCTGTCTCTGAATCTGTTCAGAGTTAATGACCTGCATGACCTGTTCAAGTTAATTCTAGGCATTTCTACTCAGCTATGAAATAGGGATGCCAATTCTACTAGAGTAAATGACTATATTGGGTTCCTGCTGCACTTGTAAAAATCTCCGTGCTCACTGAAGTACTATGCTCAGACCTAAATATCAGCAGTAGGATGAAAGAGCAGGAACATACCAGTACCTATCTCAGGGGCTGTTGTGAGGAACAAGGAAGTTCAAACACTAAGAGTCGTTCCTGGCCCATAGTGAAGTGATCAACTGATGTCAACTACATTCTGCTTGTATCCATGGTAAAGAGTATTTTATTTCATTTTTTAAAGATTTTATTTATTTGTCAGCGAGAGAGAGCGTGCACAAGCAGGGGGAGCAGCAGGCAGAGGGAGAAGCAGGCTCCCTGCTCAATGGGGAGTCCGACACAGGACTCGATCCCAGGACCCTAAGATTGTGACCTGAGCTGAAGGCAGACACTTAGCTGACTGAGCCATGTAGGCATCCCAGTAAAGAGTATTTTAACATTTATTTCAAATTATGCACAAGAACTACCAGGAACGAAAAATGGATTACCTTCATTTATTGCTGTGAATTGGAAATCTGTTCTAAACCTACCTACTTAATTACTTACCTGCCTACCTACGGACTGGGGTAACAATTTTATTTGTGTTTTGGAGGGAGGACTTGAGATCCATGCAAAACCTAAATATCATGCTTCAACAGCATTGCAAATCGAGTATATAATGTGTTAACTATACAGACTGAGTAAATATTTCCTCAGACTTCAAAATGTTTGAATAGACATATCTGAACATTATTGAATTCTGTACCAAAAAAAAAAAAGCACTACTTGAATACCACCTGGAATAGTTAATGAATAAGACGATTGACTTTGGTTCTTCTATTTTGCTTTTGTAGCATGCCTTAAAAGCAATTACTATTCCATTACTGTTCACACAAGAGAAAATTTACCAGCTTGTAATTTAGAGGCAAGTGGAGTAGACAGAAGAAAATGGAGTCGCCCACTATAGTTCCCAAGAAGCAGGAGACAACAGTCTAAATGTTTAAAAGAGGCATGTTCATTGCACCAAACAATAATCCAGGCATGTCTTTATGGCTATTCATGAGAAAGGAGAATCAGTGAAAAGTAGGTTGGAGGACAAAGAATGATGGAAAAAGACAACAAGAAGAGGCAGAAGAGAGAATGTCTTTTAAACCCAAATTGTTATATCTGGTCCATTAAAATATCAAAATCCAAATGAAAGCTGGTCTTCACAGAAAACTCAAAAATAAGCCCTAACTCAAGTACTATACAGCCAGGGCTGAATACAGAAAATCTTTAGATTTAACACTGACAAAGAAAATTGGCTGCAGTTTTATACACACACTTTTAGAAAATTCTCACGTTTCATCAGCCCTACAACACGATTATTAATACGGTTTTAGATGGGGAGAAATAAAACACAAAGGGCACATTTCAGGTAAAACAGTCATTTTATGCTACACCTAAGAGATTCTTCTGGATTTCTTCACTTTGGAAAAGATTATTAGCCCACACTAAGTAACTGTATCAAAGGTAAAAGTAAAGATAGATCTCTGGTCTCCTTTCTGGAAACAGGCAGAATTTACTACTTGGGGGAAAGTGCCAAACACTGCAAATTTGAAAATCCTTTGGATTGTGGCTCCAATAAGCTGCATATAAAGAGGGGAGCATACTGATGCTTTAGGAATGAGACAGAAAATTAAGCCTCAACTCCTTCACCTGCCCAGCTCATGAATAGCTTAACTGCACCCAACAGAAAAATTGAAACAAAGGGCCTCTTTAGTTCACTGCTTGCCAGAAAGGCATCTTCAAGACGTCTTCTCATTAACTGAGCCCTTTCACGTCCCCTCTTAAATGTCTCACAGTTGGCCTATCTTCCAGTCTTCGCTCATTAAATTTAAAGTTAAATTTTTAAAAGTTTTTTCTTCTTGCTGGGAAAGGACTATTTTTTTAACCTTTCGATTCAATTGATTGCCAAAGGTGAAAGCAACTTCACCTGAAAAGCACCAGCTTTAAACTCAGCAAACACTGGAAGGTTTTCTAGCGGACAACAGAAGTCTCATCAATAGTGTTATTGAAAATAGGACTAGATAGAGAGCCACATTTATCTGCAGTTGTGGCTTGTATTAAATTAGCTTAAATCCTTCACAAATAAGCTTTTCCGGAGGGTTAGACAGATGAGGTGCTCCAGCAGGCAGGATTACCTATGGTCTGCAGAGTACAACCCCATCCGGCCCCCAGGAAGAGCAGAAAGACCTGCTGGGATACTGCAAACCTGAAAAGCTCTGTCCATCTCCTTCCTTGACAGCCCAGTTTCTGTGGCTACCACTCCCCCTGAGCTTCATTTGTAAGTGCCTTTGGCCTTAAGGTAGCAAATACTTCTTTCCTGGCAGCATAGCTCAGTTGAGAATGGAAGCTGAAAATCAGTTAGCTGTATGGAAGAAGAAAGCAGCTCTCCAGTTACCAGGGAGGAATAATTGAACACAGATTGCCTGTTGCGCCTTTAATTTAATTTGGAGACCTTTCATCTTTTAGTTTCCTTCATTTGCAGCCAATGCTTAGAGAGCTAATTTGTACCTGGTTCATTTTCCTCCTTTTATCTTATCTACATTAACATCAACCATGGAAATGAGAAGCACTATGAATAAAAGATGAAGCCTGACTTGGGACATTCTCTCCTTGAGTACCATGAATTACTTAAAAACTAATTTGTGTGGATGCACAATATAGAGGACTGAGATCTACATGCCTCACCCCTACAGCATCTTTTATCAGCATCTTCCCTTCCCCCAAGGGGTTGCAGTTTTTAGATGTTTTATCTAGTCCTACTGGTTCTCCAAGAGAACAATGTCTAGACTATAATCCACAAGGAATCATTAATCTTTGAACGGGTATAAGGCAGGCTATCCCATTACTGCACAAATCCAAGGATGCATAAATTCCACTAACCTGACTTTTTAGAGAGCTCAATATCGCTTGCCTTACAAGGAGAAGAATGCATTGCAAAAAGGAAAGCTGAATGTATCAACATATATGCATGGTGAACAGATGCCCACTCTGTCCAAAAACACTGTGTGTGGGAGAGGATGCGAGGTGGTAGAGAAAGGGACTGGTCTTGAAATGACTGTCTGGGAGTGGCCTCTGGGAGCTACAGAATTTCAATTCCAAGTGTATCATGGGTACGGCGTTTTTTAAACAGTCCTTCTATTGTATATTTTGTACCACTTGGCACCTCTCCATTAAAAAAGAGTTGCACATGTTCTTAAAATAAGTTTGATTTTTTTCATTACTTCCAACTGTACAAAATGTTAGTGTCTTATAAGTTTTGCCTGTTTTTCCCTTTATAGTTTCCTCTGGGCCACTATTATTTTTTCTCTTCACCCTCTCCTCCTCTATATTCTTTCCTTTTTTCCAATGGACCAATGAAAAAAAATCTAGTGTTTTTTTCTCTTGCTGCTTTAATATCCCTCCCCAACAAGCCTTCCTTTCAGTTTGGGAAGCATCAAAGGAAGACTGTGCTCAATTGTTTCACTGCTTGTAATGCCAGCTCTTCCAGTCATCTAACCCCTTACACCAAATGGGCTAGAACTGGAGAGAAACTGAAAAGTCACTCCCCCTTCACAGCCCATCCCCCTAAAAAGTTGACTAGTGATGATGTGCATTATGTATACAAGACTACACATTCTTACAGGTAAGGCAACATCCAAAAAAAAAAAAAAAAAAAAAAAGAAAAGAAAAAGACTTTGGAGTTTAAAGTTATGGTGTATTGAAATGTAAAGGTCTTTGCTTCAGAATACAAACCACCATATCTTTTGAGGAAAGAATATGTAAGCAGGATCAAAATTAAAGCCCAACTTAAAAAAATCAGATTATAGCTCTAATCTTATTTATAATAAAGACTACCCCTTACAATGTCAAGCTTAGCTATTTCTTCCGAAGGAACATGGAAAGAAAGCACTACACTGCAAAAATTTGGAGAAGAAAAGATGGAAAGCAATTACTGGTCCTTTTATTCTTGAAGGAGAGGATGAATAGAAACGAAGGTGGCAACGGCCCTTAAAAAAATGATTCTCAAAAGCCACATATGCAGAAAAATTAAACTGAAAGGGTACAAAGTCACTTTGTCCTGAGGTTAAGAAAGCCAAACAAATATTAGGATGAAGTTGTGGGGTGTTTATGTTTACTAGACACACAGATTGTCTGGTTTACTTTGCATGGTGGGGGGTGTGATGGAGTCTCAGAAGCAGGTCAGGGAATTTGGGGTAGAGGAAAGCAACAGTTCCACCAAGTGTCAAAGAATCCAAGTTTTTGTTTTCTCCCAGGTATTCTTGTGTGTAAGGAAGAAAAGTGAAAACCATGCAATCTGGACTCATTCACAGAACATACACAGACTGCAAAATACCAGCCTCAAGCATAAACACCTGTCCTAAACTCCTGCGGGCTCTGTACACGACTGGCATCAGAGGGAAAAGAGCCATTTCGGCAGCAGGGGACTGCGCTGCACCCAGGACCTCACAAGGAGCACCAGGATGCAATGGGCAGGTGCGAGAGTGGCCCGGCTAACTGGCCAGAGGGAGGCCTTAGAGAAAGATTGAGAAGAAGAATGGGGCTGTCCGCCTGATAATTTGGGCTGCGGAAAGACATAACCACAGGGCAGAAGAGTCTCAACTCATTTACCAGAGGTTTTCCTCGAAAAAGAGGCAATCTCCAGAATCAGAAAGGGCTTTTGTGGCGTGCAAGAAGAGACAGAGGCAGGGCTCACATACACCCCGGAGAAGTCAGTTTCCACTAATAACCATTTCCGTGCCAGCAGACTGTAAGAGAAGTTTGTCTCCGGACTGATTTTTAGTCACCATCTCCACCTTCCTCCCTGTTATGGTTCTAGACTCGGAAGTACACCAAGACCGCCTGCAATGAGCTGGCTCCCTGCGACACCTGTTCCTGACAGCGTGCCTCCCCCAGAGGCTCTCGCTGCCATCCGGGCTGCGTCCTCCTCCAACCAGAGCCTTGCTGCTGGAAACACCCTCGCGCCTCACCTGTGCTACTCGCTGGCTTAATCTCAGGACCAGGGGGACTGCGTAGCCCCTGGCCACACTCCTTCTCCCGAGCCACAGCGGTCCTCTCGTCCACTCTCCACCCCCCATGGCCCGCGTAAACACACCAGGGCTCCTGGAGGCTGCAGGCCGCCCGCGAGGAGCACTCCACCTGCAGTCCCGAATGGGAGTACAGAGAAGTGAGAACTCCCAAGTGCAGTCGCAGCCCGGCCGGCCCCGAGGCCCCACCTGCGTACCCCCAACCCCCAAGCTGGGGCGGGCCGGCCGCTACCTCCTGAAACAGCTCCAGACTGTAGGTGTTGTCGTCGTCGGCGAAGAAGAGCACTCCGGGCTGCGCGCGCTGGTGCTGGTGCCTCTGGCGCAACCAGGCGAGACCGGCGTTCCGCTGCTCCGTGGCGCGCGGCAGTCCGGGCCTCTTGTAGCGCCGCGGTGTGGGCACGTGCAGGTGAGTGCTGGGCAGCCCGGCCCGCGCCAGGAAGCGGCTCACCAGCTCGCTGCGCGCCACCGCGTCCTCCACCAGGATCCAGTGCAGCTGCGCCACCTGGCGGAAAGTGTTGGCCAGGCGGGTCAGCTCGGCTTTCTGCACCGGGCGGCTGTAGGTGGGCGTGATGGCATAGATGGTGGGCAGAGGCGGCTCGGGCCGCGGCTGCGGCCGCGGCTGTGGCTGTGGCCGAGAGTCGTTGCGCTTCTCCCAGCCGCGCCCGTGGCCGCTGTCGGGGCCGCCCCTGCGGAGCGGGAGTCGGGCGCCCCCGCGGCCCACAGCGTAGGGAGAAAAGTAGGGGCGCGGGGTGAGCGGGGGCGCGGGCCTGCGCGTGTCCACGTCGAGCATGATGATGACGATTAGGATCCAGGGCAGGAGGATGAAGAAGCGGCTGAACAGCACGGACTTCATGGTGCGCTCTTCCTTGGCCTCTCGGACGCCCCTAAGAGGGGCGAAATGGAGGACCCTAGCGCGCGGTTTGGACGGCGGCGGCGCCCGCACTCAGGAAGCCGCGGCGGGAGCGTTCTCCATGGGGTCGGAGGAGGCTGCGGGGGCCGGGAGCCGCGGGGCTCAGCCCCTTGGCGTGGGAAATCGGCGCAGGTGCCGAGAAGCTAGGGCTACAGGGAGCGCAGGCGGGCAGGCGCTGTCCCCCACTCCCGGTGAGTCGGCGGGAAGCGGGACTCTGTCCAGCCGCGCGCTGCTGGCCCCGGAGTTGTGCCGAGCGCCAGGAAAGCGGTGCTCCCCGGCCGCTCTTTCTGAAGAGTGGGAGCAGGGAAGCGGCCCCAGGGCTCCTTGCCACTCCCGTCCCGCGGCGCTGCGGGCGCAGGGACTCCAGCGGTGCTCCCAGTGCGCTCTCCGGGGGGCACCTTCGAGGGCGGGAGGCAGGCGCTGAGGGCTTTCCTTGGTCACATCCCAGCCGGGGCGGCGAGGACCGGGAGGGGACGCCGGAGCCCCCCGCTCTGTTCGCGCGCCGCAGCGGAAGCCTGCACTCCCGTCCTTCTCTCTTGTCTTCTCAGAACCTCTCCAGGCTCCGGCAGCAAGATCCCAAAGCAAGGAAAGAAAGAAAAAGCGAGGGGGCGGGGGCGCTGCAGACTCCAGCGTCCTCCCAGTCCTCCTGTGGGAAGACAGCAGCGCTGCTACTGGCGGAGAGGGGCTGCGAGGGGGAGGTTGCGAGGGGGGCCCCCGGCTCTCCGCGGGCTGTGCCGCGGACGGCCCCGAGAGCTAGCTCCCGAGGCGGCGGCGGCACCGCGGGAGGAGCGGGAGGAGGGTCCCCGCGGGGCTGCACGACCTGCGGGAAGAGCTGGAAGCTCGTAAGCTGATCTCCGCACGCTCTTAGCTTCCTGAAATACTGCAAGGGCTTCAGAGATCAGCCAGGAAACCCCATTCACGTGCGAAAAACTCGGGAGACCTAGGGTGGGGAGTGAGGGGAGAAAGGCGGAGAGGGTAAAAGACCCCTTTTCTGGTCCCCAACTGCAAGATTAGTGTGCTGGGGTGTGAACCCGACAGCGGCAGCAAAAAAACGCTTCCAATGGAAAGCAAAAATCAGTAGAAGCCCTGGGAGACGGAAGGGTGCGACGCATAGGTGTTTGGCTTGTGAGATGGTCCATGAGAAAGAATCCATCCAAACGGTTGCTGCCTGCCTGCAGTGAGATCATGGGGGGGGGGGGGGATTCCTGAAACTCCAGCTGAGTAGGTTTAACTTATTTTTCCCTCAGTAATTTGGGGTCCCATTTCCTCGCAGTTCACTGCCATCAGAATTATTCCGTTTGACCCTCCCGACGATCCTTTTAAAGAGGCCTGGAAAGTGGAATCACCTTCATTTTATGGCTGAGAAAGCTGAGGCTCAGAGTTTAAAGTGATTTCTCCGAGGTCAGTAGCAAGTGGCCAAGTGGAAATAGAACGGTGGGTCCCCGGAGTCCAGCCCGTGGCTTCCCCGCTGCTCTGCCTGAAGAAATCCCTTTCCACACAGCCGACCGGGAGGGGTCGGCCCTCTCAGATGTATAAACATGGCGCAATCAAAATCAAAGAGAGCGTACCCAGACATATAGAACCATGACAGTGCCTGGAAAACAAGTAAACAGCTGGTGCATAGTTGGGACTTTTTCTGTCTAGCAGACCTACTAGCCGAGTCCCTGGCTGTCTATAATGTGCCGGGAAGAAAGAAGAGGGGCCTGGCTTCGTAGTCACGTCCCAGGGAGGTGCTTGCAAAAGCAGCAGGAAAGCCCCCCCCCCCCCCCCACCGCCAGGCCATGATAAACTAATTTCTGAGCCCATCTTCTCTCGGTTGTTTGTCTTCCCCAGTCTCATTCACAAATCCCTCCCATGGCGCATTCTGTGTGAGGGCGCGCTGGAAAGCTCTGGAGCCGAAAGCCCACCCCACCCCTTCCAGCCTTTTTGGGAGTCCTCAATTTCTTAGCCCTACTCTTGCTGATCTATCACCTGGCCCTGGAGCGTCTGTGAATTTCCCTAATTTCCTGATCAGGGTCTGAAACATGCGGGTGAAATTTAGGGAGTTAGCAGGCACTCTCTCCCTACCCTTCCACCAAAAGGGCTAGTCTTCTGTCCTGACCTCCCAGTATCAGCTACAACTCATACCACAAATTTGGCAGATTAGTGCCTCCTAACATAGGAAACAATGAATCCATTAGACCCCTTCCCTGATTCTCAGCTACCCTAATTATCCTCTGACTGTAACACAGCCTCTTGAAAACATGTGGTGATCAGGCATGGGGGTGCACCACCTGAAACCAATGTCAATATCTTGAGGCAATTATGTGGGGGAGGGAACCCAGGAAATGCTTTTCTTAAATACTAGAAAACAGCACACACACCTGGCGACCCTTGCCAAGATTACTGAAGTCTCTGTCATCCTGCTGGAATTTTTAATGTCGTTGAGGAGAAAGGTCTTGCATGTTAGCTGGAGTGCAGCTCAAGTGGTTATTGAACTGTATTAAGAGACTTCACTAATCTTTGTTAGTCAGGAATTCTTGGTTATTCTTATAATTCCATAAAAACCCATTTCTAGTTTTTTCTTCTCCAGCAACCAGCCTATTCACAGATGAGACACTTTCAAAATGAATCAAATTTTGGAAATTTGAAAGGTGTTCCTAAGTCACAGGTGTCCTACAATACAACATTTAACCAGCCTGTTCACATTAAGGAGGTCACTACATTGTTTCGTCAACATTTGCGTCCAGGTTTACCTCATTCAATCATCCGCTGGGGGCATCATGGTTCTTGAAGTCAGGCGGACCTTGGTTTGATTCCCAGCTGGGCCACTTGAGCAACTTTAGAAACTCCGGGAGCCTCTCAGTTTCCTTACCTGGAAAATGGAGTTAATAATACATACTCCATGGAAATCTTGTGAGGATTCAATGGGATAAATTAGTTAAAATATTTCACCGAGAACTGGCATTATGCAGGCAATGAATGGTATTTAAATGCAGGTAACATTTGTTCAAAAGAAGATCTTAACCCAGGAGATCTTGCGGAATCATCACACAGGAATAAAAATGAGATCCATTCTAAACAGGACTGACAGTGCCCCTAAATAGGGCCCCACCTGTCAGGAAGTTGTCGGTGGTAGTCTTCCCCCACCTGAGGTAGGGAGGGGAATAAAGAAATATTTACCCCAAATACAAGGTGCTGCTTGTCATGCAGTAAGGATGACATGAATCCCAGTGACATTTCTTTCAAATGACTGAATATGCCATATTGTTTTACGTTCAGTAACTCAAAAATGTGAACCCACATCTTTCATGAGCAAGTCTGAGTCAAGAAAAAGATACAAAATTATTAAGAATATCCATTTGAAACATAAGACCAGGGTAAAACACTTTTAAGTGCAAAAATGTATCATACTTCTAAAATATTTAGAGAGTTTATCAGGCACCAGAATGGAAACAACTCCTTTTAGTGGAAGCTTGAAGAAAATGTCATTTTTATGAAGCATAATCACTGAATAGCTGTAGTACTTTTCCATATAGTCTATGATATTTTTACATAAAGAATTTAAACTTGATCTGTGGCTGATAATGAAGGTTGGTGGAAGTCACTAGAGTAATTAAAATAATTACCTAACTTCAGAGCTTCTGTACATCCTCTCAGTGTTTATTTTCATTTAATCTCTCTAATTATTTGTGTAACAAAGTGAGCATTGCTTCATCTGTACTAATGAAGCCTTAGATTGCTGGCATCAGCCACAGCATTTCATCAGCATTCAGTGGTTGTTCTCAGATAAACAAAGGTTAAAAAAAAAAAAATCCCATCTGGGGAGTTAACAAAAACATATCGTACAATCACTAAACATTTACATTTTGCCTTGATGAGTAATATGCAACTGTAACTTCTGGAGCAAAAAGATTGCAGCCCGATTAGTACACTGTATAGAACTGATCCCATTTGACATTTGAGCCTGGGGTTCTGCCAGTGTGACTAAATCAACCTTCAAATGAGCATCTGGGGACATCCTGAATATTCTTAGTCAAGTGAGAAAGAGCTCAAGAAAAAAATCTGCGCACAATTAAGTATTTGTAAATGTCGATATGATGATATGGGTATGCAAATCAGGTTGAAAAGAGAATCAGAACTAATTCACGTGTAAGTAATAACATCATGTGAAGGTATTGATAATCAATACCCACAAGTATGTGAACATAACTTTCTGTTAAAATATCAGTTATGTTAAAGAGTGACATCCAAAATAAATAATTCTACCAGCCCCAAATTCCAGGGATACATGACCGTTTCATTGATAACTGTCAGAAAAATGACATCCAAACCACAAATTAAATGGCTCATTTGATTTATTTTCTTGCATCTGGATCCTCTACAAATATCACATTTGGCCTAGAATTGTTCTAAATTATAACGGTTCCTTAAAATTTAGACATTTGCAGCTATGATGTACAAAATGTGATGTTAGAAGTAGTTTGTTGAGTAAAACTCCATTTTTATGTAATAGGTTGGGATCAAGCTTATTCAGTAAAAGTGGTTTTCTACAAAAGTAGAAATTGGCAATTCATCCTAACAATTTCATTGAAAAATAATTCTATTCAGTCTGAATACCAGCTGAAAGTAAAACATGCCAGTGTTCCTCCTTTTCGCTTTATTAATGAATTACGGTACACAAAATCCCAATAAAACAGGTACAAAGGCACACTAGCATTCTTTATATCTTTTTCCTCGCTATCTTAAAAATTGGCATTTACATTAAAATGAGAATTTGTTAGCGATAGAATTTTACTATAAAACTACACAACCTACCTTTCACAGTTGTTACAAGAACCAAAGGAGATAATGTACTTTAAACGCTTTAGTTTACACACGTAAAATAGAGGCGATTGGCCATAAGCTGATAATTGAAGCTGAGAGATTACACATGGGGTTCCTTGTATTACTGAGTCTACTTTTACATGTTTCAAAACTCCTATTATAGAAAGTTAAAATACATAAAACAGATTATTATGTATCACAGTTTGTTTACCAAGATAATACTGATGCCACAGTCCAGAAACTGAGTTGGTAGATTTCCATAACTCATTGAATCAGTCTCTTAGCCCTGGAAATAGGTCAGTTCAGTTAAATGATTATGTCCTATTTCAGGGGTCACTGGTGTATGTGGAAGTAGGAGGCGCATCTAAATTAGGCCTTAGATAGTATGAGTAGCAGGCATTTAATGAGAGGCCTTTCTTTGAAACAGAAGAAAAACAAAGGTTAATGATTAAAACAAACTATAAACTCAGTTTTTGAGTCCAGAAGGCTCAAAAGTCAAGATTTTTAGATGTTGGGCTTGAAGCAGCTTTAGATGGTGGAGTGAAGACAAACAGTGGCAATCTAGTTTGTTTGTTTATTTATTTATTTATTTATCTATATTTTTAAATTTTTGGTTTCTTCAAATGTCTCTAGTGATGGCATCAAATGTTATGGTGAACTTTCTGAGGGACTTATATAGCAACTGGCATGAAAGTTATCTATACATGATCTTTTATGGTGATTTCTTTGAAATTCATGTAAAGTCATTTACCTTCAGCTTGCAAGTCCTGAAAAAAGGGCAATTTTAGTTTTTAGTGATGGTAAGTCAGGATGGTGGAAGAAGAACTGGAAACAAGCATTGACAAAAGGGACAAAACAGCAGGAGGCAGTTTGCAAAGAAGAAGAAGAAAAAAAAAAACCTTAAAACCAACAAACATGGCAGTGTCCAACAACCCACAAGAGAATGTTGTACATTGTATTGAAACATAGAATTTACTGCCTAGAGGACAAGAAAGATGGTGGAGGAGTAGGATACTGAAATATCATCAGGTCCCAGGAGTTCAGCTAGATCATTATCAAACCATTCTGAACACCTACAAACTCAACAGGAGATCAAAGAGAAGAAGAGCAGCAATTCTAGGAACAGAAAATTGACCACTTTCTGGAAGGTAGGACGTGTGGAAAAGTGAATCCAAAGCAACAGGAAGATAGACCGAGGCGGGAGGGACCAGCTCCAGGCAAGTGAGAGAGCAATAGAGCACAAAATCAGAAATTTTAGAAGTCTAATCCACTGCAGTATGTCACTCCAGAGGCTAAGCAGGGGTGGAGCCCTTGCGGGGACAGTGTGGTCTCAGGACCCGCAGGGTCACAGAAAGACCGGGAGTGTCTGAGTGTGGCAGAGCTCCCAGGTACTACAGCAGACAAGCTGGTTACAGAGACAAAGCCAAGGAGTGAGCTCTCACATCGTGGTTACCTTAAACCGTGATCCAAGTCACAGTCGGGCCATTGAACTTCGAGCAGGGACCCCACAAGTGGCAGATCCGGAGAGACACCCTTCTTCTTCCTATAGGAGGAGTGGCACGGGAACGGGATACAGGAATCTGCAGGGTTTGGAGACTCCAAATGGGGCCGAGCACCACAGACAGAAGCACTTGGTCACAGGCTGGATGAACACAGAGTGCAGCTGGAGACCAGGGAGAAGGGAAGGAGTCACTGCTTTTCTCTGAGGGCACAATGAGGAGTGGGGCCCCAAGCTCTTGGCTCCTATGGGGCCGAAAATTGGGAGGCCACCATTTTCACTCCTGTCCTCCAAAGCTGTAGAGAAAGTGTTCAGGGAACCAAAACTACCGAGAGCAAACCAAGCAGATTACTTAGACTGGCCCCTGGCAAGGGCAGTGCAATTCCACCTCAGGAAAGACACTTGAGAATCACTGCAACAGGCCCCTCCCCAGAAGAGCAGCAAGAACAACCAACCAAGACCAAGTTCACTGATCAAGAAGAACTGCAGAACTCCAGAGCTAGGGAAAGCAACACATAAAATTAATGGCTTTTCCCCCATGATCTTTTAGTCTTGCACAGTTAAATTTTTTTAATTTTATTTTTTCTTCTTCTATTTTTTAACTTTTCCTCTTTCCTATTCATATGGTTTTAAACTATTTTATCTTATCAATACCTTTTTAAAAAATCTTTCTAATTTTCATTGTTATATTTTATCCCTTCATTGTATTTAACCTTATTTTTTGTATACATATAGATTTTTCTTTCTTTAAAGTTTTGGGATACAATTTCTTCTACTAGATCAAAATATACCCCAAATCTAGCACATGGCTTTGTTTTAGTCTCCAGCCTGATCACATTCTTTCCTTTTTTCTTTTCTTTTTTTTTTCAACCAACTTCTTACCGTATCAATTCCTTTTCTAGAATCTTTTAAAATTTTCATCTTTACAGCCATATTCCATCCATTCATTGTGCTTACCCTTATTTGTATATATGTAAGTTTTTCTTTCTTTAAAATTTTGAGAGGTAGTTTCTTCTGAGAGACCAAAATACACCCAAGATCAAGTGTGTGGTTCTGTTCTATTCACCAGCATATATCTATCTATATCTATATCTATATCTATATCTATATCTATATCTATCTATATATATACACATATATAAATATAAACACATTTTCCCCCTCCCTTTCCTCTCCCCCAGTTTTGGGTCTCTTCTGATTTTGCTAGCATATATTTTTCTAGGATCTTTGCCACCCTTTTAGAATTGTATTCTCTTGTTCATATGTTTGTATCTGGATAAAAGGACAAGGTGGAAAAACTGATCACCAAAAAAAATAAAAATAAAAATAAGAGGCAGTACCAATGGCTAGGGACTTAATCAATATGGACATTAGTATTATGTCAGAACCAGAGTTCAGAATGACAATTATCAAGGTGCTAGTTGGGCTCAAAAAAACCATGAAAGATATTAGAGAATCCCTTTCTGGAGAAATAAAAGAACTAAAATCTAACCAAGTTGAAAAAAAAAAAAAAAAGCTATTAGTGAGGTGCAATAAAAAATGGAGGCTCTTACTGCTAGGATAAATGAGGCAGAAGAGAGAATTCGTGATATAGAAGACCAAATGATGGAGAATAAAGAAGCTTAGCAAAAGAGAGAAAAACAACTACTGGGTCACGAAGGGAAAATTTGAGAGATAAGTGATCCTGTAAGATGAAACAATATTAGAATAATTGGGATCCCAGAAGAAGAGGAAGGAGAGAGAAGGGCAGAAGGTACACTGGAACAAATTATAGCAGAGAATTTCCCTAATTTGGTGAAGGGAACAAACATCAAAACCCAGGAGGCACAGAGAACCCCCCTCAAAAACAATAAAAATAGGTCCACACCCTGTAATCTAATAGTAAAACTTAGTCTTAGCGGCAAAGAGAAAATCCTGAAAGGGACAAGAAGTCTGTAATATACAATCGTAGAAATATTAGATCGGCAGCAGACTTATCCACAGAGACCTGGCAGGCCAGAAGAACATGATATATTCAGAGCATTAAATAAGAAAAATATGCAGCCAAAAATACTATATCCAGCTAGGCTATCATTGAAAATAGAAGGAGAGATAAAAAGCTTCCAGGACAAACAAAAATTAGAAGAATTTGCAAACACCAATCCAGCCCTACAGGAAATATTGGAAGGGGACCCCTAAACAAAGAGAGAGTCTAAAAGTAGGAGACCAGAAAGGAACAGAGACAATATATAGTAACATTCACCTCACAGGCAATACAATGGCACTAAATTAATATCTTTCTATAGTTACCCTGAATGTAAATGGGCTAAATGCCCCAATCAAAAGACATAGGGTATCAGAATGGATAAAAAACCAAAACCCATCAATATGCTGCCTACAAGAAACTCATTTTAGACCCAAAGACACCTCCAGATTTAAAGTGGGGGGGTGGGGTGGAAAACAATTTACCATGTTAATGGACATCAAAAGAAAGCTGGGGTGGAAATCCTTATATCAGATATATTAGATTTTAAGCCAAAGACTATAATAAGAGATGAGGAAGGACACTATATCATACTTAAAGGGTCTGTCCAACAAGAAGATCTATCTATTTTAAATATCTATGCCCCTAACATGGGAGCAGCCAACTATATAAACCAATTAATAACAAAATCAAAGAAACACATTGACAATAATACAATAATAGCAGGAGACTTTAACACCCCCCTCACAGAAATGGACAGATCATCTAAGCAAAAGATCAACAAGGAAATGAAGGCCTTAAATGACACATTGGACCAGATGGACATCACAGATACATTCAGAACATTCCATCCCAAAGCAATAGAATACACATTCTTCTCTAGTACACATGGAACATTCTCCAGAATGGATCACATTCTGGGTCACAAATCGGGTCTCAACTGGTACCAAAAGATTGGGACCTTTCCTACATATTTTCAGACCAGAATGCTCTGAAATTGGAACTCAATCACAAGAGAAAATTTGGAAAGAACTCAAGTACACGGAGGCTAAAAAGCATCCTATTAAAGAATGAATGGGCCAACCAGGAAATTAAAGAATTTTTTAAAAATTCATGGAGGGGTACCTGGGTTGCTCAGTGTGTTAAAGCCTCTGCCTTTGGCTCAGGTCATGATCCCAGGGTCCTAGGTCTCTGCTCAGCAGGGAGCCTGCTTCCTCCTCTCTCTCTGCCTGCCTCTCTGCCTACTTGTGATCTCTGTCTCTCAAAAAAAAAAAAAAATCTTTAAAAAAGTTTCATGGAAACAAATGAAAATGAAAACACAACTGTTCAAAATCTTTGGGACACAGCAAAGGCAGCCTTGAGAGGAAAGTATATAGCAATACAAGCCTTTCTCAAAAACCAAGAAAGATCTCAAGGACACAACCTAACCCTACACCTAACGGAGCTGGAGAAAGAAAAGCAAAGAAAGACTAAACCCAGCAAGAGAAGAAAAATAATAAAGAGCAGAGCAGCAATCAATGAAATAGAAACCAATAGAACAAATCAACGAAACTAGGAGCTGGTTCTTTGAAAGAATTAATAAGATTGATAAGCCCTTGGCTAGACTTATCAAAAAGAAAAGAGAAATGACCCAAATAAATAAAATCATGAATGATAGAGGAGAGATCACAACCAGCACCAAAGAAATACAATTATAAGAAGATATTATGAGCAACTATATGCCAGCAAATTCTGGAAGAAATGGGTGCATTCCTAGACATATAAACTACCAAAACTGAACCAGGAATAGAAAACCTGAATGGACCCATAACCAGACTGAAACAGTCATCAAAAATCTCCCAAAAAACAAGAGCCCAGGGCCAGACAACTTCCCACAGGAATTCTACCAAACATTTAAAGAAAAATTAATTCCTATTCTCCTGAAACTGTTCCAAAAAATAGAAATGAAAGGAAAACTGCCAAACTCATTTTATGAGGCCAGCATTACCTTGATCCCAAGACCAGACAAAGACCCCATCAAAAAGGAGAATTACAGACCAATATCCTTGATGAACACAGATGCAAAAATTCTCACCAAAATATTAGCTGATAGGACCCTACAGTACATTAAAAGGATTATTCACCTTGACCAAGTGGGATTTATTCCTGGGCTGCACGGTTGATTCAACATCTGCAAATCAATCAATGTGATACAATACATTAATAAAAGAAAGAACAAGAACCGTAGGATATTCTCAATAGATGCTGAAAAAGCATTTGACAAAGTACAGGATCCTTTCTTGATCAAAACTCTTCAAAGTGTAGGCATAGAGGGTACATACCTCAATACCATCAAAGCCACCTATGACAAACTCACAGTGAATATTCTCAATGGGGAAAACCTGAGAGCTTTTCCCCTAAGGTCAGAAGCATGGCAGGGATGTCCACTCTCACCATGCTCTTCAACATAGTACTGGAAGTCCTAGCCTCAGCAGTCAGACAACAAAAGGAAATTAAAGGCATCCAAATGGGCAAAGAAGAAGTCAAACTCTCACTCTTTGGAGATGGTATGATATGTGGAAAACCAAAAGACTCTACTCCAAATCTGCTAGAACTTGTACAGGAATTCAGTAAAGTGCCAGGATATAAAAACAATCACAGACATCCGTTGCATTTCAATACACCAACAGCAAGACAGAAGAAAGAGAAATTAAGGAGTCAATCCCACTTACAATTGCATCCAAAACCATAAGATACCTAGGAATAACCTAACCAAAGAAGCAAAGAATCTATACTCAGAAAACTATGGAATACTTATGAAAGAAATTGAGAAAGACACAAAGAAATGGAAATATTTACTGTGTTCATGGATTAGAAGAACAAATATTGTCAAAATGTCTATGCTGCCTAGAGCAATCAATACATTTAATGCAATCCCTATCAAAATACCATCAACTTTATTCAAAGAAATGGAATAAATAATCCTAAAATTTGTATGGAGCCAGAAAAGACCCTGAATAGCTAGAGGAATGTTGAAGAAGAAAACCAAAGCTGGTGGTATCACAATTCCAGACTTCAAACTCTATTACAAAGCTGTCATCATCAAGACAGTATGGTACTGGCACAAAAACAGACACATAGATCAATGGAACAGAATAGAGAGTACAGAAATGGACCCTCAACTCTATGGTTGACTAATCTTTTACAAAGCAGGAAGGGATGTCCAGTGGAAAAAAGACAGTCTCTTCAACAAATGGTGTTGGGAAAGTTGGACAGCCACATGCAGAAGAATGAAACTGGACCATTTCCTTATACCACATACAAAAATAGACTCAAAATGGAAGAAAGACCTCAGTGTGAGACAGGAATCCATCAAAATCCTTGAGGAGAACATAGGCAGCGATCTCTTCGACCCCAGCTACAGCTACGTCTTCCTAGAAACTTTCGCAAAGGCAAGGGAAGCAAGGGCAAAAATGAACTATTGGAACTCCATCAGGATCAAAAGCTTCTGCACAGCAAAGGAAATAGTCAACAAAACCAAAAGACAACTGACAGAATGGGAGAAGATATTTGCAAATGCCATATCAGATAAAGGGCTAGTATCCAAAATCTATAAAGAACTTATCAAACTCAACACCCAAAGAACAAATAATCCAGTGAAGAAATGGGCAGAAGTTATGAACAGACATTTCTCCAAAGAAGACATCCAGATGGCCAACAGACACATGAAAAAGTGCTCCACATCACTCGGCATCAGGGAAATACAAATCAAAAGCACAATGAGATACCACCTCACACCAGTCAGAATGGTTAAAATTAACAAATCAGGAAACGACAGATATTGGAGAGGATGCAGAGAAAGGAGAACCCTCCTACACTGTTGATGGGAATGCAAGCTGGTGCAGCCACTCTAGAAAACAGCATGGAGGTTCTTCAAAAAGTTGAAAATAGAGCTACCTTATGACCCAGCAATCACACTACTGGTATTTACCCTAAAGATACTAATGTAGGAATCCAAAGGGGCACGTGCACCTGAATATTTATAGCAGCAATGTCCACAATAGCCGAACTATGGAAAGAACCTAGATGTTCATCAACAGATGAATAGATAAAGAAGATGTGGTACATATATGCAATAGAATACTATGCAGCCATCAAAAGACCCATGAGAGACTGTGGACTCTGAGAAACAATCTGAGTGTTTTGGAGGGGAGGGGGATGGGAGGTTGGGTGAGCCTGGTGGTGTGTATTATGGAGGGCACGTATTGCATGGAGCACTGGGTGTGGTGCATAAACAATGAATTCTGGAATACTGAAAGGAAATTAAAAAAAATAAAGACTATAAAAAAAAGAAGAAACAAAATCTTGCCATTCACAATGACTTGGATGGAACTAGAGGGTATTATGCTGAGCAAAATAAGTCAATCAGAGAAAGACAATTATCATATGATCTCTCTGATTTGAGGAATTTGAGAGGCAGGGTGGGGAAAAAATGGAACAAGATGGGATCAGGAGGAAGACAAACCATAAGAGACTCTTAATCTCAGGAAATAAACTGAGGGTTGCTGGGGGGAAGGGGGTTAGAGATAGAGTGGCTAGGTTATGGATATTGGAGAGGGTATGTGCTATGGCAAGTGCTGTGAGATGTGTAAGCCTGATGATTCACAGACCTGTACCCCTGAAGCAAATAATACATTATATGGTAATTTTAAAAAGAGAGAGAGAGAGAGATAAATAAATAATAACTAAATAACACTCTGTCAGTTGGGGAAAAAAAAACAAAAACAAAGAATTTCCTGTCTAAAATTACCCCCATTTTTATTAAAGATTATTGAAGAAGACTAATTTGTTTGTAAAACAAGTTTATTCCCATTAAGTTTGGCTTGATTATTTATATAAGTGCAACAAGAATAGTGAATTATCATATAGGCTCTTTTTAAGTCTACTTTGCTGGAACTTCAATAAAAAATTCTCAGATTGAGTGTTTAAAAGCCTGTAGAGGTTGGGGCACCAGAGTCGCATAGTTGGTTAAGCTTCTGACTCTTGGTTCGGGCTCAGGTTGTGGTCTCAGGGTCATGAGCTAGAGTCCTACATCAGGCTCTGTGCTCAGTGCTTAGTCTACTTGGATTCTCTCTCCCTCTCCCTCTATCCCTCTTCCTTCTCTCTCTCAAGAGTAAATAAATAAATCTTTAACAATTAAATTAAATTAAATTAAATTAAATTAAATTAAATTAAAAAAGCCTACAGAGGTTAATAAGCCAAGTCAGGAACTTGCCATCAGACTTTGCCTGTAATATCTATAGATTTGGGTAAATTCCTTTCTTTTGAAGGTCCTCCATGAAGCTTAATTTTCCTGAGTGTTCCAGTAAGTGAACTTTCTAGATACCTGTAAGGTTGGCAACACTATAAGTATGGTATCAGGCTGGGACTTCAAGGGATTTTAAAAGCATTGGCTCCATAAGATGAACCTGAATTCCCTAAATCTGTCTGATCATATCTAATTCTATGAATGTCATTCTCAAATATGGCATCCAAGTCAAAATCTTAATAATACAATGATGTTATGAATTATGTCCTGTTAGAGGAAGAACAGATTATTATTGAATCTAGGCAAACAACTAAATTGTCATGTAAATAAAAACAGTTGATAAGCATTTCCAAATTCTGAAGGGATCAGGTAGAGAGAAAACATAAATTATTTACTCCTGTTTACAAAGACATAATCTACAAAACTGTTTCAAATTATAGATAGTTTAAGAGAAAAGAGAAAATGAAAATTTTAAATCTGGCCAACGAAGTATTTTAAAAAGTCATGTTATAGCAAAAATAATAATAATAATTTAAAAAATATACTCAGTTTATTTAGTCCACGTAGTTAATTCTTGTTCTGTTTGATCTTGGATTAGCAGTTCTTTGAATCAGTTACTCCAGTAGATTTCTAAAAATTCTTTCTTTCTTTCTTCTTTCTTTCTTTCTTTCTTTCTTTCTTTCTTTCTTTCTTTCTTTCAGCAATCTCTACACCCAAAATGGGACTGGAACTCATGATCCCAAGATCAAGAGCTATATGCTCTGACAGCTGGGCCAGCCAGGTGCCCCAGATTTCTAGAAATTCTTATTTAGTTTAGTGGTTTGATTTTAAGTAACCAGAAACCTGTGTGTCCAAGTCTTTTCCATGAATCTCTTTGAAGCACTTTTGATTGCAGTTGATTGCAAAAGCTTTCAGAGAAGCATCAGAGTGAAAAATAACTACCTGTGAATGACAAAAAATCTGAAAAATAGCCATGGTTAAAGATCTGGTGAGAGTTCATTTTGATGTAATTTACAAGGAAATTTGGTTATTTCTGTGTCATTTAACATTTTCAGGTAATAATTCGAATTATGACTCTTTTTATGGATAGTAAGGACTCAGACAAATTTTTATGGATTTTATACAGTCTTTGAAATACTTACATCAGAAGCATATACTCATACAAATATAACCTAAAGAAGATTAAAGAGCATGTTTATTTGACTATGTTTCCCATGTAATTTAACATATCAAATAAGCTTAATTAGTTTCACATCTCTCTTTTTGTAAGGAGAGAGAACAAATCTTTTGAAATTTTCCAGGGACCTTTCAGTAAATCCCAAAGTTAGTTTGACATCAAAAACACCTTACTCAGAAATTGATTTTGGGAAGTTTGTCTAAATTGTTAAAAAGTTTCAACATTTGATCAAGCAGATCACAGATCACTATGAAAACTATTCAGTTATCCACCTAGCCAAAGTGACAATAAAAGATTTTAAAGGCAAATACAGGAAGTAATATGCTTAAGGGGAAGAAAACCAAACAAACAACACTTAGCTTTTCAAATATTGAGAAGATTCAGTTTTAAGTAATCTAAGACCTAATAAAGCTAACATGAAACACAGGAAGTTGTTTTGATAAGACACACAATCCTTTTCCTAGACACACTACCTCACAGGTAAGGGAAAACCTTTTAATAGCTCTTGGATTAGGAGACCAATAATCTAAGAAACTTTGTCATTTTAACAGAGAGAAAATTGAACACTGGTTTTGTATCAGTGTATTATTCACCTCATTTAAAAAAAAACTTATAAATAAATCCATTTAATCTTAGTCAGCTTTGACTTTGGAACATACACATTTTTTTCCCCATAAACCTTCTGCAACTTTCTATAATCATTTAGGTTCTGTCTTAACTTTTTCCATTTCTGAGTTCTTGAACAACCAGTCATTTCATTTTAGACAAAATTAGTCTCTTTTTCCCTTAACAAAACCATGTCTTTCACACATTTTTCTTTTCCTTTTGTAATAAAAAATGCATCCCACTTTCCTTGCAAACTTTGCATACAGAATTGTCTCTATTCACTCTTAAGGTTTCTAGTACTTTCATTTACATATATAGATTGTTTTTCATATGCTAGCATTTTGTGGCAAACTAGCAAATTTTATGAATATACAATTTCACAATTTATAGGTACCTGTTTTTTCATTGCACTGTTTCCAGTGTGGCAAAAAAAAAAAAAAAAAAAAAGAGAGAGAGAGAGAGAGAACATATTTATTAGAAGACTCAAATATCTTTTGTCTTTATAAAACTTAAGGAGTCAAAAATAGATAAACTGGGCTGCTGGGTGGTTCCATTGGTTAAGTGTCTGCCTTTGGCTCAGGTCATGATATCAGGGTCCTGGGACAGAGCCCTGTGTTGGGCTCCCTGCTCAGCAGGAAGTCTGCTTCTCTCTCTGTCCCTCCCCGCCTGCCCCCCACCCTTCGCCAGCTTGTGCTCTCCTTCACTATCTCTCTCTCTCAAATAAATAAATAAATAAAATCTTCTAAAAAATAGATAAACTTATGTTTAGCAATTATGTTTTAGGATTTTATCTTATTTGGAAAGGATCTAGATATGTCATGAATATCCATCATTGAACTTAGTATAACTTTAAGGTTTCAAGATACCAGGAAATTTTAGAAACTATCCTTAATGCAGATACATTTTACAAACATAAATCATTATTGAAAAAGTTCATTTATAAACTTTTATCCCACTTATATCCATTTAATTCACTTATTTTTCATTTCACTTAATTATTCACCTTAGTTATGTTTGAATTACTCATCAAAATTTCATGAGACATTAAACAAAGCAATCCATCGTCTTAAGTTCTTTTTCTTTTTCTTTTTTTTTTTTTTTTAAGATTTTATTTATTTATTTTACAGAGAGAGATCACAAGTAGACAGAGAGGCAGGCAGAGAGAGAGGGGGAAGCAGGCTCCCCGCCGAGCAGAGAGCCCGATGCGGGACTCGATCCCAGGACCCTGAGATCATGACCTGAGCCGAAGGCAGCGGCTTAACCCACTGAGCCACCCAGGCGCCCCTTAAGTTCTTTTTCTTGTAGACAAATCAGGCAAATATTTTTTAAAAGTCACAGAAACTAATAACCTAAACCTTAAAACACATAGTTTTCTCCAACTCCTTTTTTTCCTGTCATGCCTGACATACATTAAGCAACTTATCTTTTACTGTATGTTTTGTTCTTACATTGAATTTATACATTTACAATCTTAAAAACATCTACGAGAGGGGTGCCTGGGTGACTCAGTGGGTTAAAGCCTCTGTTTTCAGCTCAGGTCATGGTCCCAGGGTCCTGGGATCAAGCCCCACATGGGCTTTCTGCTCAGCAGGGAGCCTGTTTCTCTTTCTGCCTGCCTCTCTGCCTACTTGTGATCTCTGTCTGTCAGATAAATAAAATCTTAAAAAAAAAAATCTAGGAGAGGTAATATAAGTTTACTTGACTAGTAAGCCCAGATAGAAGAATTTGTATGCCTATACTATATTTAATGTCAATAATTCTGAAGACATGCCTATTTTTATTAAACAAACAAACTTAAACTAGCTTTTATTTATTGAATATTATCCCAGATCATGTAGACTTGAAAAACACTGGGGTTCATGTCTATATTTCTGAGAGTTTTATGAACACTTAATTTATAAATTGTTTATTTTATATTAATATAGTGCTTATTTTTCTTAAGCCAATTACATAGAGCTTACTTATGAATTAATTTCACCAGTATCATCTGGAAGTAGAAAAAAGATCACATGAACATAACATATATAAACATAAACCATACAGATAATTGTAAAAAGAGATGCTATAGTTTTACTTCTAAATTTTAACCATGAGTTAGGTATAAACAAAGAAACATACTATTTACTAATTTATCTAAGAATTGATTCTCACCTTTGCCTTATTATTTTTTCTTTCAAACTGATCTTCTCATAGATAATAATAGGACATTTATTTAAGATGAGAGATCTCTAAAAAAATCCTTTTAGATATAGAAGTCCCCATCTTCCAAAGTACATCTCTTTCAATGTGACTATATAAACCAGTAAAAGCCTTTTAATGGCTTAAAACCCCTAGGCCTTTTAATAGATAACGGTGGTCTCAAAAGGCATCTCCAAAGACGTTGGAAAAGATTAGCCCTCTAAAGACCCAGATCTGCTCCCAAAGACAGCCGAAAGAAATACAGACTTAGACAACCCCCTCTAAGAACCAGTAATTGTTGGTAAGATGCTAGCTGCAAGTGGTGTGCAATCATCATTTCTGTTTCACCAAATTCCCAGGGTCCCCAATCTGACAATTGGCTGCATGTAGCCATAGGCCCAATCTGTACATCCTGGCAGATGGAAAGCCAAGCCCAGCTCTCAGCACACAAGATGAGGCAAAGAGGAAAGTGATACCCATCCCGGGTAGGGAACAGGGAGGGTACGATACCCTGGTAGAGATCAATACTCAATGGGTAAACAAAACCAAATTCATAAGAGTCACAGTCCAGAGAACTAATTTTGTTACGTTTTTTAAACAAATGTTCTTTTCTTCTGCCAATGTGAACCTGGAAAAGAAGGGACAAGGAGAAATTTTTACCTTTTCTCTTGGCTAGAACTCCAGAGATCTGGGAAAGCTGACTGTAGTAAGAATTCTTCTGCTGGCTTTTGTCAATTCTCCCAGGATTCCATCCACAGGCTCTGGACAGAGCAGTAATGGTGGCATCTCAGGCTTTTACGATCGCATCCTCATTGTCCGGAAACCAGAGGGAAGGCAAAACTTCGGGTGGATGGCAGGCCCTGAGAATTAAATAGATGTAAAACTGATTAACAGGAGAAAAGCATACCAACTTATTTTTTATGTTTTATGTGTCACAGGAGCCCACATGAAGAAACGAAGAGCCCAGAGAAGTGGAAAAACCTATGCTTTTTTACCAGGTTGGACAGAGGGGCTTTGTGGAAAAGTAACTAAAATATACGGGGAGGCTAAAAGAAGAGAATTATTTCAACAAGGTCTATACAGAATTTCCTCAGCCTCAGATCTTTGTCTCTGGTGATAAGAATGTTTTTTTCCTCCTGGTATAGGGAGGACATCTTTCACATGGGAGTTCTGTCTCCTGTTTTCAGGAAGAAAAGGGAAGCATCAGCAGGTGCTTCTTATACCTATTGATTTTCAAGCCCTTTTAACTCAAAATAAATCTAATCCCAAAGTGGTGTATTTTTCTGTGGCATATTCCACCATCCTTCAGGATATTATAACAAAATCACAGACGCTGGGTATCTTAAATAACAAACATTCATTTGTCACAGTGCTGGTGGCTTGTAAGTGCAAGGTGCCAGGAGATCTGGTGTCCGGTGAGAGCTCTCATCTGAGCTGTTGACTGCTGACTTCTCATGGGTCCTCACAAGGCAGAAAGGATGAGAGAGCTCTCTGGGGTCCCTTTTAGAAGGGCACTACTCCCCCTCCTGAGACACTATTCACCTAACCTAATCACAAACATTTAGTCTATTGCTTGGGTTAAAGAAGTTTTAGTATGTCTTCTTAAAGAAAAAGTATCTCCTGTCTATCTCAAAATAAATCTAATCTCTGTCGGTAACCACAGGTTACATGAGCTCCCCCCCTCCAGAATACAGGAATTAGAATATTGTCAGTATCTTAGGTCCAAGTTCTTCTAAATACGGTAGTGGCCTGAATTAGTTTGTTTTTTTTACTTTCATAACAAATTAATTTATGAGCCTACAGTTGGACAATTGACATGCCTACATTTATTAGTTTCTATTTCTTGAGTTTCAAATTAAGTAGGACGTGGCTTGGGCATGTATTCAGTGTTCTAAGTAGAATATGAGTCCCTCAAACAAAGCGAACAGGGCATTAGTCCCCTTATTCCTTTGCCCATCAGGAGTTTATAGCTTCAGCCTAAGAATTTACCCCCACAGATTTAGTCAAAAAAGGAGCTCATTAAGAAGATTTGATTCTGAAGCAGAAATAGCATAAGGGCTGCAAAATTGAGTCCATTATTTTACAAGAAAAGTGTTTGGAATTCTATTCAAATAGGGTGCAATTAAGCTAGCAAAATCATCATTCCCAAACTATGGTATAATTACTTAGAGTCACACTTCAACCAACTAAAAACAAAAGCCCCCAAATTCCAAGAAACAGTCTGACAGGCAAGATACCTGAGACCCAGGTCAACTTTCTCAAGTGGGTGATGACATGTCCCTCCCCCCGGGAAAAAGAGCTGTCTCAGAAGGAGGAGACCTGAGTGATTCCGTATCCTGGATACTTACTCATGGCTTACTTATCTAGACTCCTTCCTCACTTATCAAGTGAATATGATCACAGTACTTGCCTCCTGTCGTTATTCCTAAAACTGAGAGACACTGCCAAGTGCTAACATGAACCAGGTTCTGGTCAATGCACTAGGCACACTTTTAACACAACAACCTTGCAAAGTAGGTACAGACAGAGAGATATTTTTCTAAGGTCACTGCCAGTAAGGATCAGAAACTTAATTTGAATCCAATTCTTTTTTTCCCCAAAGCCAACATTCTTTCCACTGTGGCTGTTTTCCACAAACGTAAAAGAGTTGAATGGATAAGAGATGTGTAAATGTAAGTTATTTCAGAATTTCAAGTCCTCATGATTGCGTGAGTTGATATATGTAAAACCCTTAGAACAATAACATTGTAAGTATTCAGTAAGCATTGGCTGGCGCTATTATGATGACGGTAATGCAGGGTGCACTTTTGGCCTCAGAACATGCAATGAATCAGGACAGTTAGAATAGGACTGATTTGCACACATTTTTAAAAAATGAGCAATCAAGTGGTCATTGTTATGCAAAAACCCAGACTGGTGGAACAAGGAGGCCAGGGTTTGAGGTCAGAAGATCAGTGGCCCAGTTTTGGCCCCTCCCAATTTTGTCACTCCTAACAATAGGAACTATGTGGGGGGTTCATGAGGATTAACTTCTAAGGTGTACGTGAAATCCCAATTGTAACTGGCACAACCCTACGGAAAATGCTAGTCAGTATTTAGAGAAGGTCATCTCTTTTGAGCCTAAGGATTTATTGATACTCTGGGTTTCCCCCTTTGTTGCTGCCAGCATCAGATTTCTGGTAATTGGGGAGAGAAAGGGGTGTTTACCAGACCAACTCTAACCAATGTAATATGGCATACAACTGTAGGTTCAAAGAAATAGTTCTTTTCTCTTCCCCGCCCTTTTTAACAAGGGCACTTGACAACAAGAGAAAAAAAATCTCCAGTAATTTAAATTTATTTATCTATTTATTTAAAGATTTTATTTATTTGAGAGCGAGCACAAGCAGGGGGAGGGAGAGGGAAAAGCAGACTCCCAGCTGAGCAGGGAGCTGGACGTGGGACTTGATCCCAGGACCCTGGGATCTTGACCTGAGCTGAAGGCAGATGCTTAACGGACTGAGCCACCCAGGCACCCCTAGTAATATAAATTAAAAAAAAATTCATTTAGTGTATTGTTTGTTGATGCAGAGTTCTTCAAACAGTGCCTGCATTTGTTAAGTGCTATGTGTATTAGCTAGTACTGTTATTGTTATTTTATATTTGTCAGAGAGAGAGAGAGAGAGAGAGAAGGTGCTAATGCAGGCAGAGAGAGAAGCAGGCTCCCTGCTGAGTGAGGAGCCTGGTGCAAGACTCCATCCAAGAACCCTGGGATCATGACCAGAGCTGAAGGCAGATGCTTAACCAACTGAGCCACCAAGGCATCCCTATTATTATTTTTACTTATAGTCAATCTATGACTATAGACTAAATGTTTATACCCTCCTCCAAATTTATATGTTGAAGCCCAGTCCCCAATACGATGATATTTGGAGGCAGGGCCTTTGAGATTTAATTAGATCTGAATGAGGTGCTAGGGGTAGAGCCCTCGTGATGGGACTGGAGCCCTTCAAGGGAAGGAAGAGCTCCCTTTTCAACATGTAAGGCTATCCTAAGTCAGCACCAGAATCTGACCATGCTGGCACCTTGATCTTGGCTTTCCAACCTCTGGGACTGTGAGAAACGCATTTCTGTTGTTGCCAAGCCACACAGTTTATGGTATTTTGTCAAAGCAGCCAGAATGGACTAAGGCAAGGCCAAATAATACGAGCCAGCTCGCCCTGCTTCACAGGGTTGATATGAAGGTCATACTTGCTAATGTTATTCAAACCCACTTTATAAATCATGAGTCAATAAACAAGCTTACATTTCTGACACAAGTAATAAAACGATGCCTTCTTTCAAGTTTCGAACAGCTATAGATATCTACATAGAAGTTAAACAAGAGAGGAGGGGATGGCAGAGGGAAAGTTGCAGTGGAGAAAGGGAGAAAATTGAAGAGAGAAGGTGCAGAAGCTGTGCGGGCTGGTAGGGTTGAGCTGCTGAGCACCTGAAATGCAGCTAGTTAGAACTGAGAGGTGCTCTATGTATAAACTGGACACAAGATTTTGAAGTCTGACTCCAGGAAAAAAAAAAAAAAGAACGGGGGGAGGAGTCAAGATGGCGGAGAAGTAGCAGCTGAGACTACTTCAGGTTGCGGGAGATCAGCTAGATAGCTTATCTAAAGATTGCAAACACCTACAAATCCAACGGGAGAGCGAAGAGAAGAAGAACAGCAATTCTAGAAACAGAAAATCAACCACTTGCTGAAAGGTAGGACTGGCGGAGAAGTGAATCCAAAGCGACGGGAAGATAGACCGCGGGGGGAGGGGCCGGCTCCCGGCAAGCGGCGGAGCAACAGAGCACAAAATCGGGACTTTTAAAAGTCTGTTCCGCTGAGGGACATCGCTCCAGAGGCTTAACCGGGGTGAAGCCCACGCGGAGCCAGTGTGGCCTCAGGTCCCGCAGGGTCACAGAAGGATCGGGGTGTCTGAGTGTCGCAGAGCTCGCAGGTATTAGAACGGGGAAGCCGGCTACAGAGACGGAGCCGAGGAGTGAGCTCACAGCTCGGGCTTACCTTGAACCGGTCACAGGCTCGGTGAGCTCGGAGCGCAGCCAGAGGCCAGGGTGACGGGAGCAATTGGGCGCTGTTCCCTGAGGGCGCACTGAGGAGTGGGGCCCCGGGCTCTCGGCTCCTCCGGGCCAGAGACTGGGAGGCCGCCATCTTCCTTCCCGTCCTCCGGACTCTACGGAAAGCGCTCAGGGAACAAAAGCTCCCGAAAGCAAACCCGAGCGGATTACTCAGCCCGGGCCCTGGTAAGGGCGGTGCTACTCCGCCTGGGGCAAAGACACTTGAAAATCACTACAACAGGCCCCTCCCCCAGAAGATCAACAAGAAACCCAGCCAGGACCAAGTTCACTTACGAGGAGTGCGGTTTCAATACCAAGGAGAGCAGCGGAATTCCAGAGGAGGAGAAAGCAAAGCACGGAACTCATGGCTTTCTCCCCATGATTCTTTAGCCTTGCAGTTAATTTAATTTTTTTTTCTTTTTCAATTTTTTTCTCTTCTTCCGCTAAATTTTTTTAAACTTTTACCCTTTTCTTTTTTAACGTTTTTTAACTAGTTTATCTAATATATATATATTTTTTCCTTTTTATATTTTTTTCATTATTGGTTTTCTTTTTTTTGTTTCTTTTTTCTTTTTTTTTTTTTTTTCTTTTTGAA